>NW_005056256.1:0-3887 GCF_000277835.1 Geospiza fortis
CTCTCTGCAGGGCCTCTCTGCCTTTGAAAGTGTCAAAAGCTCCTCCCAGTTTGGTGCCAACTGGCCCAAGTAAGATGCAAAAATACATACTGAGATCTATGTGTATCCACCATGTAATTTGTCACAATAGGACTGTGTTGGGGGACTCAAGAGGTGGCACTCCTCAAACTTCATTATCCATGGCTTGTATGGTTTACTTGGGAACACCTATACAGCCTGAATTCTTGGGATGAACATCTGCACATGAAGCAAAGCTTTCTGAAGGGAAGAAATTTCAGAAGTTTGATGTTGTGAAGTGGGGTGGTCCTTGTAGTGGTTGGGAAACTAAAGTCCCCATCCAGACCTGCAACATATTTGAAGGGATTTTGAAACACAGGTTCTGGCTTAGCTTCCTGTGCCAGGAATTCAATTTATGTGTGTTAAAATGGCTTCTACCCTTAAACCAGCATGTTATAAATGAAAACAATTTGAAGAGTCACTTCAACACCGCACCAAACCAAAATGTTAATGAACACATTCATAAATGCTTACCAATTCATTTCTCTTAGAAGGAAAAAAAAAGGTCAACAAACAAAGACTTAACAGAATCACTTGTCATCAGCTGACTCATGCACAGCTATCCTTGTAATAAGCTCAAATATCCATAGTTGATTTTAAAGAGCTTCAAGTTATCTATCAGAGTCTTGATTTTAAAGTATCAAAAGAAGCAGAACCCTCCACTTCCTTTTCTCTGATAACTAGAGGTTTGGTGTACACACCTCTTCCTAAAAATATTATTTTTCATCACATAAGTAACTTAAGAATATAGAAGTACCTCCGACTCTGGATGATAACACACTTCTCCACAGATATTTTCATCCTTTTTACATTCTAATGAGATGCACATTCTATTACTTTTGCTGCTCCTTGGAGTTTTCAATGAAGTACACTTCTGCCACACTTTCCGTAGGAGTTCATATCCCAGGATAATGCCATTTGGCTGTCCTGGTGATGCCCAGCTGATTTGAAAGGATCTGCAATAAGAAAATCAACATCTGTTCAACAGTTGGATGTATTTATGCCTCTGTAGCTACTTACATTAAATGATTAGCAGTTCCTTTTTACACTAGTTCACATGGAGTGAAACATTTTGAAGTTTCTAAAATGTTCTTCTGTATAACAAATTCCACAGATCAAAGGTCTAAAAGTTTCTAAAAAGTGTCAGTATCTGCTAATACTCCATGAAAACTAATCACACATGCAACCAAAGTCCTTAAATGTTGCTGTTTAAACAACATCTCATTCCCACTTCTGGAAACTTATGTGCAGTAAACTAGCTAGCATTTTACTATTTTCATTTCATAACTCCTTTCCCTCTGTGCCTTTGCCAGTGCAGCTTACTCACACTGTGCTCAGCCATCACTTAGAACAGGCTTGTCTTAATCTTGCCTTTCCCTTGTTTAAAAAAAGAATAAAAAGAAAAGGATGTTGCTTTGAGATGGATTCTTCAGTGTAGAATTAAAACTTATTACAGCATCAGTAAGCAGTAGTTTTCTTCCGTACTTAAATCTTTTGACTGACATTAAATTAAAAGTAAGAAATGGAAGTGTTTATCACTACTAAGACTCAAGACTCCTGACTGAGTGCAAAAGTATCACTGCAGCAGCCTGCAAAGACTGCCTGTAAAACAAAACCCTGTAGCTGATTCCAGGTTTGATATCAGATCATCATCAGTTTCAGGAACAAAATCTCTTAAGGGCTATTAAATCATGCTCAGCTGTGGCATGACTATCACTACTAAAAATGTGTTGATATTTCCTCGAAAAACTCACTTAGGACTATGATAAATTAAAGAAAAAAAAAAGGGACATTTGAAACAAAAATATAATTTTTCCACTGATATTTCAAATGAGCACTTCATTTCTTGTATAATCACTGTGGTGTCTT
This sequence comes from Geospiza fortis, assembly GCF_000277835.1. Classification (NCBI taxonomy): domain Eukaryota; kingdom Metazoa; phylum Chordata; class Aves; order Passeriformes; family Thraupidae; genus Geospiza; species Geospiza fortis. The sequence continues at coordinate 1,927 of NW_005056256.1, forward strand.
GCATAAGACACAAACTCCTTTCACTGTGACTCTGGGTAGAGAGAAGGAGATCCCAATGCTACATGTAGATGAATAGGAGGACTGACAATACAGCATAGTTAGGTTCCAAGTGCCTCTTTTTAATCTCCATGTCCCAATTACACAGTCACTGTCAGAATGCCAGTGACATCAGAAATTAGCATTAATTTAAAGTGAAAATGCTACAGTGAAACAGCAGCTGCTGAGATAAACTTTGACATCTTAACAGAATAAAAATAAGTGAACTATTATTTCACTTGCTCGAGGTATAAACAGAGGAACACACACTGCAGTAAGGCTTTGCAGACCAGGAATTAATGCCACCTATGAAGGAATAAATTCACAAGTGGCTTGTAGAGTTGCCATTATCATTTCAAGGTCTTCATCTGAATGGTAGATTTAATTCCATATTCCATCCATTGCTATTTTGTATTCTCTACCTATTCCACCACACACACATGATCACATACACAAATGCACTCATCCACATTTAAATAGTGTTACACTTAAAAACAGAAAAGCAGGAAAATATATTGCATAAACTTCAGGAAAAAACGGTAAAAAGAAAAGGAAAAGAAGGGCAGTACTTTAACCTTTATAAATGCCATTGTAACTCTCTTCTGGTCGTTGCACAGAATAGATCACAGGAGCAAAAAAAGCATTACCAGTCTTTATTTTGAATTATTTGCTTTCTGCAAGTTTCATTCAGACCCTCATGAGCATATTTTCAGAGTATTGTGCCAATTCTTTGCGGTTTTTAAAGTCGTATTTCTCCCAAATATAATTTAAAATTAGGGCCAAGAATTAACACAATGCGTTAAACATTTTGCCTTTTCTGCAGAGCTCAGTATGGATTTCCTTCCTTTAACAAGAAATCACTTTATTATTATTTGATAGATGCACAACTGGAGTGGACATAGCCTGATATAAAGAAAAACTGCAGCTGAACAAGGAAATTGTGTGGAATGGGAATTCACTGACCAGTGCCAGCGAGGTAAAGCTCAGCATGACCTTCTAGAACAGGCTCATAGACAAGCAGACTCTTTCACAATTTTATGGGTGTTTCAGTTATGTCTACACCTTCTGATGCTTGCCACCCATGGCAAAGCATAGCAACACAGCAAGAGAGAGCAGGGCACAGCTCAGTTTAAAAAATAACAGCAGGGTTTTCATGGTACTGCAGAGGCTTTTTGACATCCCCCATCTGAAGGCTGAGCTGAAAATCTTCTTGAGCAGGTGCAGATTTAATGGGACACGATGGGCGCGTTAGTGCGCAGGCAGCTGTGTCGTGCGTGGTGCGTCTGACACAGCTGCAGGAACACGGGCACAGAGCCTGCCTGTCCTCTCCTGCTACCCAGCCACTCCCTCTGGGATACACTGGAGTTGTGCCTACCCTGGGAAGTGCCCACAGCCTGACCTGCAGAAGCAGACTCACAAATTGTAGGCATGGACAAAAACGTGCAGCACCCCAGAGATGGGGTATAACCCCTGTCTGCCCAGAGAACACTCCAAGTGTCTGCCATTTATGGGAGCTCCTATGCTGGATGAGTCCCACTGCTGTCACTGAGGGGAAAATACTGACACAGGCAAGGCAGCCTAGCCAGGTTCCCAGAAATAATCTGCTTCAGACTACAAGTCCAAGAAAGCACTTTCAGGAGATAAAGAACAATTTCAAACTGATCCATGAAAGTGTATTTGATTTTGTGAAGGAGAGCAAAGTAAATTTGGCTCAAGAATGTAAAGACAATTAAAGACAATTATTTTTGACATCTTCAGGTAGATTTTTTTTAATTAATGAAAAATAACAGTATTTTTTAATTTTGATAATGCTTCAGATATATTTTGATAAAACAGACTTTGGAAATAAACTTCTGGGGTTTCCCTGCTTCATCACCAGTTCCAAGTGCCCATAAGGCAGAAAATTACTCCTGATTTTTTTTTTT
>NW_005056257.1:0-3886 GCF_000277835.1 Geospiza fortis
TTTTTTTTTTAATGTACTGTATCTGATCCTGGTGCCTTATCTAATTTAGAGAATAACTACAGATGTGCTTTAAACTTTTGAGACTTAAAAGCTGAAACACATTTATTCCTGGATTTCATTTGAAGAAGGAAACCTAAAAGTTTGCTTCCTGTTGCTCTCCATTACCCTGCCTGTGTACCAGCCAGGACTAGGCACCAGGGCAGGTGGTAGCAGGAACTGGAATTCGATCTTGTAACATGTGCTGTGCCCTGCATTTTAAGTATTACTCTGTCTTGATGAAATCCCAGTCATGGCAGGTTTGAAGTTTGGGATACTTGGCCTGGTTTTTCTAGTGTGACTTATTGTAAAACTGATGCAGCGAATCCTTTGTCTTTTCTCTTTGACTAAAAAATGGACTCACTGTGGCCCTGAGGGACAGATAAAATTGACTTGAAACCTTTTCCCTGGTGCAAGCCTGTCATGAAGTTGTAGCAGATGCTTTGGTTGTTTTCATCTCTTTCCTTTGTTTCTCTTCACATAAATCCTTCTTCAGCAGCATGGTAGTACTTCTAGCCTTGACTCACATTACTGGATCTAATGGTGATTAATTCTGGATGATTTCAAGGCCTGGGTCTGCAGTTCATTATTTTTAAAACTTTTTTTTAGGAATGACAAAGGATTGATTATGCCCAGTAATTTCAATAGTGATCTACTGTCTTTGGCAGAGGACATCTCCTAAGTATGGGACACAAGCTTCTACAAGCAAGACTTCTGTACAATAACTGGTGCTAGAAACTGATGCTTCCTGAGCAGGAAATATATAAAGGGTTTGATTTTCAGACATATCCTAAAAAGCTTTAAATTCCTTATAAGTTCCAGAAACTCAGTTCAACTCTACATCCAAAGAATGTTTGTGATGTGTTTGCTCCTCCAGTTTATCTGAGTGGGTACATTCCTAAACTAAGACAGGAAATTTCTCAAACTGAGGCATGCACATGTGATTTACAGTCTTTGTCATATACCTGTGGGGAAAATGCATTGATACACCAGAACTGAAAAGATGAATAATTTCTTAAAAAGTAAAATATGGAAACTCTTCTGCATAGATAATTGAAGATTAAAACAGTTCACCCTTCAATTCCTGATCTAATTTTAGCATCCTAATTAGAGGATTAATTAATTAATTAGAGGATTAATTATCTCTGTATACTTTCTAAAGTTTTGCAGTTTTCTCTATTCTTAATTGGTGATGTGATTTGACATTACCTTGTGCCAACGTAGTCAATATTATTTTAGAACTTGTTAAATCCAGCTTTAATTGGTATTGTCCTGTAATAGCAACAGATCCTCTTTTTTCCATTTCGTTTACATAGAAACTTCATTTTTAGAGTCTTAGAGAAATGGTATCTAATTTTTGTTCCATTTTAATAATGGATCCAATCTCCATCAATTAATAAAAACAACTACTATGGTAGCTTGTTCTGCAAATACAATAAAATCTGTCATATAACTAGACCTGGAAAACAGAAAGCTCTGCATAGGAGATGGACAAATGTCAGTCATATCCCAAATCATGAACTAGATAGAGGTATTTGAGCATATTATATTATTATCTCATCCTCGACATCTGACTGAGGTAGCCCTTCACTGTTCCAACCTGCTGATTCCTTGTTCTTCTCTCTGGGCTCCTCCTCCTTGCTTACATCACCTCTTGCTCTACATGGGCTAACTACACTTTTGTTAGCCTTTGTATAATTGATACAGCTGTGTTTAAATCGGAGCAACTGCTCCAGTCCTCATTTCATTTAAAGTTGCTGTGCCTGTTTTGGATGAGGAGAATGGCTTTCCTGGCTAAATTCCATGTATATTCCCTTTCTCTCTTGGGCTGAAATTCAGTGATGCAGTAAATGCTGCTCCAAGGCTCATAAATACAAGAGAGAAAATTCTGTGACTGCATCTCACATACCATTGACTGTGTTAAAATTCATCTTTCATTTTTGTGGAAAAAAATGTTGATTGGCTAATTTCCTAACAGCAGGCTTATGCTTAATACCAAATCAGATATCATCTGTCTGCACCATGCTAAATTTATGCTGGTTCAACTTTTGTCTGTTCTCCCACAATGTCATGTAATTGGCACTGTACCATAAACTTGCTATCGTGCACGCTGGCAATACATCAGAAATGTGATTATAATGCAGTGTGATACAATTGTACATATATTTAGGATCAGCAAATTGTGGAAGTGCTGCGTGACCTTTTCTTGTACAAGATACATTATCACATTCTATGTATTTTGCTCTGATGTCTTTAGATAATAATAGCAATAACACCATGACTAGCGCTGTGTTGTGTGTCACTGAAACAGAAAAATGCTCTATTATTAGATCATTTATTGAAAACAATAGAGATGAGATCAAGTACATCTTACTTTGTTACAGTAGAAATTAGACACTCCATATTCTGACCAACTGTGTATACACATTTTGTTTTGATTTTTTTCCTAATGTTCAGTTTGTTTTGGTTTTTTTTCCAATGTTCAGTTGCTCTGGTATCTTCTTAAAGCAGATCCTGAAGGTAAGTATCAGTAAAAGGACGTATAAAGCAGCATTTTGATTAGTTTTGGTCATCAATCAGATTACCATTTTTACTGTCTTGATGCACTTGTATTTTTACTAAGACTTAGGTACAAAATTTACTCAGAGCACAATAGATGAATGGTTTCTGCTGCAATAATGCCTATGAAAGCAAGAGCAATCCAATCTTTTTAATGGTTCCATTTATTAAGCACTCCTCTTTCCAGTCTCATTCCCATGAAATATGCAGAGGGAAACAATTGTGTAAAGGAACAGAAGGCAATGCTCAAGGACATACATAGTAAGTGTTACAGATATGAAGCTTTCTATCATTTCAGGATGTGAAATGTTATTGGTACCATATGTAGGTGAACATACCGTCTCATCTGACTTTATTGCTCTTCTTAAATGCACAGTTGTTGATCAATACAGCTAATTCTGACTACTTTAAAATATCATCCTTATCTTCTGATCAGTTCTAAGGTATTACAATTTGGTATAAGTGTCTTGCTCTGGAGGATTCGCTGGTAGAAAGGAAGGGTTTTATACCTCAAATTCTGTGGTTATGATTGATTCTTCTTCAACATCTGTCTTTACTACAAAGACATTTCTGGCCTTTACTGTTGGTAGAACAAACTGCCAGAGTAAGGCTAACATATCCTTGGGGTGACATCTAAAAAGAGGGCTGGATGGGAAATACTAGGAAAGCCTGTCATCAGGATGGAGCCCAAATACTACTTGTTGTGCTTTTCTCTGCACACTCATGGTGCGGAGAACAGACATATGTATTTATGTCTTTATTCCAAAGATATCCACTATCACATGATTGGGCAATGTCTGGAAAAATAGTGATGATATGTTGGGCAGTGGAAAGCATCCCAAACGAAGTGCAGCTAGCAACAGTGAGATCCAACAGAATGAAGAAACGTGGCTGCATACTGAGAATGGCTTGCTATTAGGAAATGATGGTTACAAAGTAAATATGCAGAGTAAGCTCCTTGGTAATTAGTTTGAAGAATCCTGTTCCAGAGATTGTTTTGCATGGACAAGAACAAAACTAATGAACTAGCTGATAATGACTAGGACTACTTGCTATGGAAAAAAGGCCTAACTGTAAGTCTTGGAAGGCAATAAGAGCGTTTCTCCTTGTGTGTTTCTATTTGTGCATTTCTAAATGTGTTTCACACTTTTACTGAAAAGTCATTTAAATGCTATACCTTTGCAACAGGTACTTTAGACAAAGTAAATCTGAGATGTAAGCACTTTAGACAAAGTATTGGTGAGATGTAAAGATGACTTAAGAGATGCGTTTCAACTGCTTGACTGCAGCA
>NW_005056258.1:0-3886 GCF_000277835.1 Geospiza fortis
TTGCTTGCAGTTCCATGAAATACGACATCCCCCTTTCTCTTCTCCCCCTACTCCTGAGCATGTAGCATTGAATATACCCCTATGGCCAAGTTCAACAAATTATCAGCCAGCAGAAATTTTAATCAGATATTTAATCTTTCAACCATGTAAGTGAGATTTTGTGTTTACAGTGGCAGTAGGCCAGCTCAACCTCAGAGAAAAAGATTGTTAGTAGTGTCCTTGAAGCTGGGGAGCCAGAGAGCAGCGACTCCACCGAGCAGGTCTGGCTGACCTGCAGCTGAAAGGCAGCTGTAATCACCACATCAGTACCTACAGCACTGTGTGCTTACTGAGCAGTGGAGAGCCAAGGAAGTTATTATCGTCTTTGGAATATTGCTGCTCTGTGCATTCAAAATTATTTAGTATAGTAAAGAAAAGAACTAAGCTCTGGTGACAGGAGGCCACAGCAGATGAAATTCTAACATACTCTGCTCCTGAATTTGCCAAATCCTGGAGTAATGGGAAGCATCTTCCTAGATCAAATGCCAGTAGTGAAGTTAATGAATCTTCCTGTTTCGAAAGTTTCTTTCCTCATACAGATGCCTTGGACAGATGCATGCCTAAGTGTAGCCATATGCACATTATTCATTCCTGTTTGTAAGGATCTCATCTGATGCTGCAAAGCAGTACATGAACAAGTTGGTTCTCATGATGTTAACCCTGAAAAGTGTGTTGCAAAGTGGAGTATGTGAAGCACTTTTCAGTCATACTTGGTGATCACCTTTATAACTGGAAGCTAGAGGTCCAGTACTCTGACATTGATTTTGCTGTGTATAGTCATGGAAGGTTTATATTCAGAATATTCTTATGTAATGTCCAAGGCCTGAATGCTTTAAAAGTCTAGGAGGATTTGGCCGTCACCAGGGTCTGGGTGGGGGGGCATAGGATCAATTTCTCATTTGCCCTAAGTACAAACCTGGGCTCTCTGGAGCAATGAAAGCAACCCCAGATTAGAACAGGAATCTTGACTTCACCATTCATACTTCTCACACAGAAAAGTGAAACCCTGTGGGGAAAAAAATCTTATTTCCTCAGCGTAGATGTGTCTGCAATCAGTGATTCGTGTCAGCCCATCAGTATCCCCAGTGGTGAAGTAGCAGTTTGGGAGGCATTAGAGTTCTGTACAAGGAGCCTAAAATTTATTTACCTTGACTATTTGCACAGCATTTTTCTGGTAGCCATATGAGAAGTGGATGCTAGGAGATAAGTTTGGATTGTTTATACTTCATTAGAATCTGAAGAGGTTATACCACTATGTACCAGGGTCAAGTTTTTGTTCCTTGTTGAACTCTCTGACTCTTCTGCACTGGAGGTGCAGACAAATTCTGCCTGAGATAGAGACAGTTTTCAGGAAGGGTGTGTATATAGCTCCTGTCTCACAGATTGGCACAACCTTTGCTATTTCTAAGTAAAACATACTACTTTATGGTCTTCCAAAATGTAAATGCTTCCTATGACTTTGATTGCTGCAGTTTAATTGCAATTGTTGTTCACATAACTTGCTTAATATGATTAATGTCGTAACAAGTCTGCGGACATTCCTCAGTTCTTTACCTTGACAGTGGAACAACACTGGTGACAAAGTGCAGGTTAGAGCATAATGGATCTCTCTTTTTTTAAGGAATTACCTAGGAGTGCTTACAAAGATTCCAGTGCTGGCATTCACTTATTGGATAATTTAGTTCATCTTTATTTCCAACAGGATAACTTGATTTCCCTGTAGAACTGTGAGATGCGTTGCTTCTGAAATAAGCTGGTTAGCACATCTTCTCTCTACAAAAATCTAACCATCCAGTGGGGAGAAAGAAGTACAGAGCATATATTGACTATAGGCATACTGTGTATCAGAATAGATGTCCTTTTGCTCAGGCCAGTATCTGATGGGAAAATGAAATATGGCCTGTACATTTATATCTAGTAGGGATAATAAGTGTGAGAGATGGCTCAATTTGGATTGAGGCCAGGACACTGAAGTGAAGCCACTTTAGTGGCACTGACAGACGATCTCTCCTTGTCAATAGATAGAAAAACATCCATCCGTTTTCATCGTCCTGGATCTTTCTTCAACATTTTACACTCTTGACCTGAAGATACTCCTGTTTCATTTCAGAGTGTTAACAGCAGGACAGGGCAATGTAACAAAGGACCAGGTCCCTCTTGAAGGGATGGCAGTGACTGCTAGATGTAGAAAGCTGTTTCTGCTGTTTTAAGACAGCAACACTTGTCAAGTCCCCCAAGGATCAATTCTCTCTCTTCTGCTATTCAGTGTGTTCCTCCCAGCTGGATGATATTCCAACTCTTGGAACACCCAGATAGTTCTCATCCACCTTCTTGTGGTACATTCCAGCTGTTTGGCTAATGTGACCAAGGTGACTTTATCTGGATGAGAGCAATATACAGATTAGAGCTATTGGCTGAAAGCTGAAGCCTGTTACGATCTAGAAAATACTGACAGAAGAAAGTTTTTTTGAAGGGCTGGTATGAGATGTGCTCCTCTTGGTGGGAGGCATGAACCAGAGCTGGTCAGTGACTCCCATGCACCAAGGGCACTCTTGTGTTCCTCATTGGTCTCAGAACCTCAGGCACCACTGAACTGGAAGAAGCCTTGTGATTGGACTACGAGAGAGGAAAACACAACATTCTTGATCATCACTAGCCCACGGTAGTTTTAGCTTTCTGTGCCAGAGTTTAACTGCCCTCGCCATTTGAAAATTTCCATTTTATCATTGAAAAACATTCCACAGTGCAATTTCACCTAACATTTTCTCATTTTATCTATCTAATGGACAGAAAGAACTTTCATTTTTACTCTTTCTTTCCAGCTGCATTTTATGTATTTCAAATGTATTATCACATCTTCCCTCTGGACTAAACAAGCCCATATTTTTGTCATTCTTTCTCTATAAGTCATGTTGTCCAAACCTCTGATTATTCATGACTTTTCCCAGTTCGTCCAAGTCTTTTATGAAATGTCTTTTCAATATGGGCACAGTTCTTCACAGATGCCTTCTAGATGCTGAGCAGAGTGGAGGGATTTCTTTTAGTCTTAAATAAAAGATTCCCTTCTAAAAATCCCCATAATTTAGATGAGTTTTTACATTAATGTCATAAAATTGACTCACCCTTTATGTGTGGTCCCCCACATTCTCTAGCTAAGTTTTAGAAGAACTGTCGCCTATTCAGCTCTTCCCTGCACTTGCATTTTGGCTGAAAATGTCTTTCTAGCTGTAGTACTTTACTGTAGTCCTTCCTGATAATGTTATTTTAAACACTGCTTCTTCAACATGTAAAGATCTTTTGAATTCTAATCTAACCTCCCACACTTCTACCGTCTTCCAAGAAGTGAGAAATCCTTTCTGATATTTTCCAAGTTTTTAATAAAAATGTTGACCCAAGATGGAACTCCTGTGGAACTACAAAGAAATTTTGCAGTCTGGCAATGACCTGTTCCAAGCTACTTGCTAAGTAAAGTTCTCCAAGTGGCTGAGCACCTGTTCTACAATAGTTTTGAGCTCATGTTTTCTTATAATTTCCTTAGGGAACTGTCACATGAGACAGCGTCAAAAGCCTTGCTAGCATCCAGATATGTGACATCAGCTCACAAAGACCCATATCCTGCTAGACAGGAAAATTGAGTTAGGCTTAAGAGAGCTAGTGTTTGTTTGACAAAACCATGCTCCTGTGCAGCTATTATCTCTTAAGTAGTTTGATTGTCATCTGTACTTCTGACTATATACATGACTGTACTGTACTATACATGTAGAGCATCATGCTCTATTATTTTTCTGGAAATTAAGATAAAGAAGACAGGCCATGGTTTGTGGACTTCTCCTTATTAAAAAAAAAA
>NW_005056259.1:0-3885 GCF_000277835.1 Geospiza fortis
TCTTTTCCAACCTAATTGATTACAAAAAAACTCCAAAACTACAAAGAATTATCTCATTGTGGGCATGCACTTACTAGTATTACTATTTGCCTTAGGTTTATTGTTTGCTAAGTTGTGCCCAGTATTTCTCAACAAGAAGAGAGCCCATTACACATATAGTGAGAATAATGTGCCCTGAATGGTGTGCAATGTTGGTAAATAACAGTATTGAAAGAAGTACAAACAAACAAAAAAACAACAATGAGGCAGAATTTTCAAAACTGCCCTGGTTCTGAGATATGTCTAAATTCTTGAGCAGTTTTGGTAGTCTCTCTGAAACATCTGTCATCTATGCATCAATTTATGAGTAATTAGGCTTTGTCTGAGTGTTTTGGCAATAGGTGAGGGCCCAGACAATTTAACAACATGAGCTGAACACGGGTTGAGAGGAAAGCCCTGGAGGTGCAGGGTCTCCAAAGCCTGTCCTTATTATTTGCTATTCTATCAAAATTTGTGCTACCTAATGATTTGTTTTTTAAATAAGCGAAGAACAGTTGTAACTACAGAGAGAGCTTCTGTTCCAAAGAGCTCACCACACATGGAGATGTAGCAGTCTGGTGAAAGAAGTGGAAGGAGCAGATTCAGAACCGCTACACTTTGTACGCATGCAGGATTGTAGCTACAATCAGCTATATTTTTATCACCTTCAGAACTCAGCATTGTTATCAAATATGAATGTACTGAAAAATGGGGAAAAGCTTAAAAAAATTGCTTATATGTATATTTAATAAATGGTGTCCAAATTGACAGAGTTTTTTTCCTTCTGTCAATGTTTAGTAAAATTCTTTCAGCTAAAGCACCTTATAACTATAATAATGATCACCTGTGAGCCAACAGGAGAACCTTTCAGACTTTTGTGAACTGGTTCATCCAAGTCCTACTTCAAGACACAAGGCCAAGGATGAATTTGGAAAAGACTCACCTCAGGACTGCAGCTTCTGCAACCCACCTGCAGCATGATACGCTGAGCGAGAAGGCTGCATCACTAGTGCGAAGGTCAGGAGACACTGGTGTGAGCAGCACACACTGAGCTCTCTGATAGGTGCCTATACAGCCCAGCCCTGCTCCTAGTCAGGAGCAAGGTAACTCCCTGGAACGACTGGAGAAGTACAAAATTGTAAGGACAGACAGAACATTTGCTGTTGACAGCTGATGTCACAGGAAGGTTGCTGCCTCCTGTGTTACGATGGCTTTATGTCTTCACCTTCTGGGAAAAAAAATCAGCCTTGAAAGATATTACTGGGCCTCAGTTTACACAAAAGCAGGGTGACAAAGTCCCCCTTCCTTTATACTGGTGGCAAGTAAGGACAGTTCTCCTGAAATCAGCAATGTTACAAAGCTGTAGAACTCGTCAAATCAAGGGACTAGCTCAGCGAGAAAGCAGTCTCTCTGCGAGCCTGACAGTTCAGTCTCTAGCTACAATAATGAAAACACAGAGATGTGCTAAAGCAGCAGGGGTCCTTAAACTCCTTTATCATCTGGGATCACATCTTAATAGGACTGACTGATGAACACTTCCCTTCCTATTCTTCCATCTAAAAAGATCACCTCCTCTTCTACTTCCTATCATGTATCCTCCCTGTGGCAAAGCAATAGCAATTACAGGAATATTAAGGAAGTAATTAATGCATTTTAGCCATCTTTTAATGAAATTCAGCAGCTGAGAAAAAGGGAGAGAGCCAATAACGTGTAACCTGTTATCTCAACCACACACTGCACTTTGGTAACGTGCGTATTGGAAGTCAGAAAAATGTTTACATCCATAGAACATATAACCTCTTAGGTTAGCCTGTCCCTTGTATTGCCTGTTGCTAACACCACATAAAACATTCACATTTGCCTGATTTGTATTTGAAGTAGATTTATGGCTAAGACATCTAAAATGAACACAAAGAAATTTCTGTTAACATTACAGTCACATGGACATTCACTGATTTCCTGGGGCCTCCTTCAAACTCAGCTCACTTACAACCTCTTCTGTGCAGTTCCTATTGGAAATGCTCTAGATCCATTTGCCTCTTGCCAAAACGTGAACAAAAGTCGGTCAGGTAGGTGAATGGATAATGTTTCCTTTCCTCAAGAGTGTGCCAGAGCTGGCTTCTAACTGCACCAATGGTAAGACTTTCACCTTTGATATCTCAGACATTATTATCAACAGAAGGTTGTGGAGAGGGACCTCTTCCCCAGTAACTTCTTCCTTTTCATCTGCATCACCCCAGGGCTGATGATTTGTGCTCTACTAATCTTAGTGGCTCTACAGAAGCATCTTTGTGGTGTTGCTGCTTCTTTCTACAGTAGCTAAACCACAGCCAATGACTTGTGTTTTTGCAAGGGCTTCCCTTGAGGATCTAATTTCATGTTGCCCTCAAGCTGCTGTGATCTGATAAATACGTCCCTATCAGCTGCTAGTATGCTAGCTTGGACCATGCCTTCTCTCTCAATTGCATTTTGGTGTTATGCTGTGATTAAACCACTGCTCTACCAGTGACCCAGCAGTAGGTGACCTCCTTGCCCTTTCCCCCAGCATATTGTATAAAAATAGTCAAGTGATAATGGCTCATGTTTATTGGTTTCTCTTCAGCAATGTGTATTTTCCACTGATGTCAGAATAGTTTAGACTGCACATTGCCAGCACTTGGTCATACTTCTTCTACCTAATATCATGACTTATCAGTGTTGTTGGAAATATCTTCCAGCTGTTAAACAATCCAGCTGGGATATAATTGGGCATCAGTCTAATAGCATAGCTGCAAATGTCTAGTTTCTTTCTTCTGCCATGTGTGGTAATTGAGCCTCCAAATCTGTCAACAGCCTGTTGGTAGACAGCCTTCTCTCCACTGGGCAGCTCCATGCCCTTAGACTCTGCAATCATTGCTATTTTCTTCCCCTTCTGGGAGTTGACACATTCAGACATTGCATGATTATTTATGCCTTTCCTGCTGTTCATAGCCTGAGGCTTTTTCCTGGTGTGAGCACTGCCTGTCACAATGTTTGTGCTGGACCATGAAGGCAATATTGGGTTGGTATCTGTCCTCTCTTCCAGTAGCTAGGAACATCAGGAACATCAAAGGAATTAACAGTGGCATTTTGTCCAGCCTTTTCCAAGAGCAGGCACTCACCCCTGCAATCAGCAGCTCATCCAGAAGGATCAACAGAACATCTGCTTCACTCAGGCCTATAGAGTTTTTTTCACCACCTTGCAGCAGATTATAGATATCATAGCAGAAATCCAACAACTGTAACTTGCTGTGGAATGAGGAACAGAACAAGAGATTATGGGTGTCATAGAGGTCTGTGCAACATTGAGGGGTCATTGTTCTGATGAACAATGCTGAGATAATTCTAGAGAATGGATTGTGAAGCTCTTTTGCTTCTCTTCCAGGCTATTGTGTTTAGCAGTTAATCACATTTCCTTGTGTTCTGTGGATTTCACTGGCATCATACTCATGCACCATATGGATTCCATGTCAGTAGGAATAAACCTTCTCTTTATTAACAGGATCACTGATTGCACAGTCACATCTGTAGCATCCTCACAGTGGACATATAAATTGATATAATGGTTTATCTTCCAAAGCCTCACCTCCCACAACACATGTTTTTCCAAACTATATAGGAACTGGTACATACATTATTGAAGTGAGGCTTCCCTGTTCACTTTAGATATTTCCAGACTCAATATCTAGATTTGAAAGGCTTCTTGCGAGAAGGAGGAAAATAAATAATCTCCATTGCTGTTCCTAAAGTAGTGTCAAAACCAGAGAGGGTGAGCTGCACTGTTGAAGTCATAAAATCATTGAATGGATTGGGCTGGAAGACATCTTAAAGATCATCTAGTTCCAATCC
>NW_005056260.1:0-3883 GCF_000277835.1 Geospiza fortis
AAGCGCCGCGTGTTCATCATCGAGACCATGGGCGGCTACTGCGGCTACCTGGCCAACATGGGGGCCCTGGCAGCAGGAGCTGATGCTGCTTACATCTTCGAGGAGCAGTTTGATATCAGAGAGCTCCAGGTATTCAGCACCTTTTGCTCATTCTTAACTAAGTCTAAAGCTGTTGTACGTGTGTATCATAACGTGTGTACTTCAAGTAGATGGCTCATGGAAGAAAGAAACAGCTGAGGGTGGGCCTGAAATCTGTGCTTGTCATGCCAGTTCCTGTGCCATAATATAATATAAAGGAGTGTAGACACAATCACTGTTGACACCCAAGTTCAGTAAGATGACAAAAATAATTGTATTGGCCATTAAGCACTACTAGATTGTTTCATATTTAGTCTTCTGATTGAAATTCAAATTAAATTAACAGACCTGGGTAGTTTTAAAATTAAGCCAAAAAAAGAGAACAGTATCTTTTCATTATGGCACAGTTGTATTTAAAAGCTGTTCAGGACAAGAACTGACCAGTATGTCAGGTTTATTAGATACTGACTCTGTTACCACAGCTATTCAGAGCATGTCTGGAAGTGTTACTAAAATAAAGCCCTCAGGCTTTAAGGATTATGGATTATGGTGTGGTACACACACAAGCTGAAAGGGAACTTGTCTGCTCTGAGGAGTTTACACTTCTGAGATGGTTAGTGCTAGCTGCAGTCATGGGCAAACACAAAGCTAAAAGGATAGAAATTTCCTGAGAAGCACAGAGATGTGAAATGAACCAGAACTTATCCCCATGCAGTTGTTGCCAGGACTGGAAGTAAGGGCAGGCTGTAAACTTCAGTGGCAATTTGTGTATTTTTATGTATACCAAGCTGGATGCTGTACCAGTACAGAATATAAAACCTCCTTTGATTTAATAAAATCTGTTACTTCTGATATAAAGATGTTAGTTTTAACCCAAGATGAATTGCCATACACAGCATGTTATCTTGCATCTCCAAAAATCTTGATAATTTGAATTTGCACATAATGCTTTATGTGGAATATTTGACAGAAGTTCTCAGGAAATGTAGACTCATTAAAGTTGTTTCAGAGTTCTGTACAAGTCTTTAAAAATACTTTTGTTTCTAGGCTAATGTGGAACACTTGACTGAAAAAATGAAAACCAGTATTCAGCGTGGTCTAGTGCTGAGGTAAGTAAAAGTAGTTGTAATAGATGGCATCAGTGATACTGAGCATTCCCAGCAAGGCAGGCTGCTTGGCCACTTGGAATGACACTCCCAAGTCTATATTCCTTGATTATTCCTTTAACTTGAGATTTTTAGAAAAGCTGTGCTCCAAAAGGCAATTCTGTGACCTGTCTGGAAGTGCAAGTCCAAAACTTCTTTTTATGTAAATATATTTGCTCTGTAATCTAATACTTCATCCTATTTTCAGTCTGTTTTCTCATTGGGTTTATCTTTTATTCCAGATTCCTTCTTACTAAAGGTAGTGTGTCACACTGTGACCTTTACTGTAAAAACCCTAAAAATCGTGAATCTGTTACATAAAAGTGAGTGAATGTGATCAGATGAAAATGTCCCAGCCAGGATTACTGCTATCAAGAAAAGGGAAAAGACTTGTCATTCAGTAGCTTGAAAGACATCCAGTGCTTTAGAGTAAATTTGCTAACTGGCCTTAATTGTTACAGAAATGAGAATTGCAATGAAAACTACACAACTGATTTCATTTATCAGCTGTATTCTGAAGAAGGAAAAGGAGTGTTTGACTGTCGAAAAAATGTATTGGGCCATATGCAGCAGGTAAATACAACCCTACAGTTACAGACAGCACTGACTTTTTGTGCACAGAGTATATACACTACACTATTCAAGCATTTGAAACAAGTCTGACTCAAGATAAAGGAAAAAAAATATGGATTTTTGTTTGTAGGCAACTCAGAAGGATTTTTTAGCATCAAGTTTTATTGCAAACCCTTTTTAAAAATCTAGGGAAAATGCATTAGATTCTTTATGAATTTCATTTTTGTTCTTCTTCTCTCTATATTAATAAATATTTCCACTTTTTGTCTTGTATTTAATTGTAATACCTTCTCCATAATACAATTATCTGCCCATCCATAATGTCTCTGCCTCTTGAATCCTCTTGAAGAGCAGAGATTTCATTAAGAAAATCTATGCAGATGGGTGTTTTTGTGGAAGAGACAGAAGTGAGCTACTCCTTTGGCCTGTGTTGTCTGCATGGCTTTATCTCACTGTGCAGCTGGTTGGTGGGCAAAGGGAGTTCCTGATTTGGCTACACTTAACACTGAGGCTGACCTGGAGGAAAACGCACAGTCCCCTCCATTCTTCTAAATGAGAAATAGTATTGATTCTGTGGGAATTCCACAGGTGCTGAACACAAATTTTAAACACCTTAGACTGACTAATGGGGTGGGGCTTTTGGTTTGTTTTACTAAGTGGGGGAAATGGAAATAAGAGGTAGAGGAGGCCATTAACAGAGATAACTGCTAAAACAAACACCAATCCTGCTTTGATAAGCTAACCCAGAATTCAATTTTTGCACAGGGTGGAGCACCTTCACCATTTGATAGGAATTTCGGGACAAAAATCTCAGCAAAAGCTATGCAGTGGATCTCCAAAAAACTGAAGGAAACCTACCGGCAAGGTGCAGAAACGTTTGGTGCAGTCTCTTGTTACTGTCTTTGATTGTCTGTCAGTATGTAAGATTCCTCCACTTTGCAAACATATGACAATTTGTTAGTCAACATACTTCTTCCCATCTTGGTATTTTTTATTATTCAGTAGTGCCTTTCTGTGCTTCTTGCTGTATGAGCATTTCCACTTGAGTGAGGTCAATAATTCAGATAGCTGTTTCATCATCCTCTTAAAATAGCCAGTGTGATGGAAGGTTTACATGCATGCAGGAATTGATGTTTGTATAGTTACATTTGTTCTTTTTTGTTTCATGCTGCCTTCATGGGAGACAGGAGGTAATATTTAGTCTTTGAGAATTATTGTAAAGCACTACTTCCTAAAATCTGATCTAAAACTGGATGCTAAAATTCAATCATTTTGTTAACTGCACTGTTTTTTCATTGCTAATCACTGAAGTTAAGCTAAAAAGATCTAATCCTATTAAAGTACTAATTTGATGTTATATCAATCTATTAAATAATCAGCAGCTGAAATTAGGCTACTGTAAGTTTTTGTTTAGTTTAATTACAGAAAAGTGGTATTTGCTCTTATACTTGTAAGAAGGATGCTGAATTACTTCATTCTGTTTAGGAAAAGTATTTGCCAATACCGATGACTCAGTTTGTTTGCTGGGAATGCGGAGACGCAACCTTGTTTTCCAACCCGTGGCTGAGCTGAAGAGTGAAACAGACTTTGTGTACGTATGCCCTGCCTGGTGTAAACACCTCACCACAGCCTGCCTACTTCCCAACACCTTACTGCTTTTGCCTTAGGCCTGAATTCTGCCAGATCCACTTGGATTGTTTGCTTCTCTCTTGCTTTTGTGCTTTTACTTCATCCTCTTTACACCTGAAAGTCTCATGGTGAAGTCTGGAACTGCTGTCCTGTTAAGTAACCTCCATGTGATTGCCTTTGCCTTAATGCCTAGAATTACTTTACTTCTGTTTCAGTTCACTGGGACAGCATTTTTGTGCCAAATTTGGTATTATGTTTAACACTTCCAGTAATACCTGTTCATTTCTTTGGGATTCTGTCCTTGATTCTTCTAGTTTGTGTCAGTGTTTTACATCCCCCCATGATGGTCAATGCCTGATGCCATTCCTAATGAAGGTGTTTGCCTTACCCCATGTATTTCACCTCCCTGTTTCCCCCCCAGACACAGGATTCCCAAGGAGCAGTGGTGGCTGAAGCTG
>NW_005056261.1:0-184 GCF_000277835.1 Geospiza fortis
ACCCAGATTGGATGGGGGTAATGGAGGGGAAATACACCGGGTGCTGAGGGGATACACTCCCCCAGCTGGTGGGAAACCCTGTCCATGCCTCGAAGAGGGACAGTCTGATGGTGCAGCAGTGGAACCTACAGACATTACAACTGTCTGGGTTCCAGCTGAACAGCAAGGGGAGCCACAGCCCGAC
>NW_005056261.1:194-2781 GCF_000277835.1 Geospiza fortis
CCTGTGCAGAGGAAGACCAAATCAGTGTGTCCAGTTAATGATGGTGAGGCACCAGGGCCCTCACAACCAGCAGGGGAGCCAGAGCCTGAAATCATCACCGAGTCACTGTTGTATCACAGTCTCCGTAATCTGCACAAAGACATTGTGTGATGGGGGCACAAAGCTTACATGACCTGGTTACTTCAGGTTTGGGACCTTATGGGTACTGGTGTGCAACTGGATAGTGGCGATACAAGGTATTTGGGATCCTTGACCCAGGTGTGGATCCGGTATCTGTGAGGGAGCCAGGGTCCCTTCCTCTCTGGGAGAGGCTTTTCATGAGTGTAAGAGAGAGGTTTGTTCACAAAGAGAGAATGCAGGAGTACTGTCATAGAATGCGCTGGAAGACCCTTGAGAAAGGGATCTAACAGCTGAGAGAAGTGGTGGTATTGGAGGTACTCTTTGGGAGGGAAAGACAGCATAATAATGACCCCAACAAGGTCAGGTGCACAGGGCAAATGTGTGACCTGACAAATCTAGGGCCATCCCAATACACCGCCTTCATTGCAAAGATTAATGCCAAGGACAACCGAGAGACAGTGGGTTCTGTCACCAACAGGCTCAGGTATTATGAGAGTATGGTCAATGGCCCGATGCACACTCATGTCTCTGCTGTGGTTAAGGACCTTAAAGAGGAGTTTAAAGAGATTAGGGAGGTGATGGAGGAGGTGAGGAAGAAGAGTGTGGCACCAGTGTGAGTCACAGACCCCAGTGTCAGAGCCCAACATTCCTCAGCTAGGGAGAGGGGTACACCCCATAAGCTGAGCTGTGGATCCTTCTGTGAGACCATGGGGAAGACATGAGAAGATTGGATGGGAAACCCACTTCTGTCCAGGCAGCACGGGTGCATCAAGTGAAGGAGGAAAACACTAACTGAAGGAGTTTTGCCAAAGTGAAGGTCGCCTCAGCCTCTCATGACCGAGCTGCCAGGTATAACAGAAGGGAGGATGGAATGTCTGATTGCTGGTGTATGAATGCAAGACTCACAAGCTGAGAGCAAAATGAATCTGTTTATTGCAGAGTTTAGACAGTACTTATACTCTTAGTGCAAGAATCTCTGTTCAGAACTTCACACGCAACCCAGTTGGGTTGTCCTGGTTTAGGACAAATGTGGGAGAAAACCTCCAAAAGGGGGCCCCTCCCGAAAGCAAACCCACACTGCCCCTCCCCCCAACAGGTTCGGGAAGGATTCCTCAGAGAGAAGTGGAAAGAACCTATTTATTTAACAGGCAAAACACTCCCCAGCAGACAAAATGAGTGATACTGGAGGACAAAACTCATTCGCTGCTCTGAAGAGATAAAAAATTCAGAAAGCCTCTCCTGTGGGTGGTCACTCTGTTATCAGTCTCTCCGGCACTGGGAAAGGCTACAGAGTAGGCCCCCAGCAAGCTGCAAAGTGTTCTCGGTGTTTCCCCGGGTCCCGGTCTGGAGCAGGTTCAAATGGTTCCAAGAAAAGGGAAAGAAGAACAGTCCAGGGAAAGCTCAGACTGCCTCAGCTATCTAAACTAGCAAACTAACTAAAAAGCAAAAGGAGGGTGGTGTTCTGTCCCGTCCGTGCCCAGACATGAACAGTGTTCCAGCAGACTGTGGAGGAGGAGGCCAGTTCCTCATAACAAAACTCTGTGCTTTTTCTTCTCCCCGCCTTCGCTCTCAGCCAGTCTTGAAGGCACAGAATATAATATCCAGTATAAACAGAACACACGTTTGGGGATACGAGCATCATATCATTACCCTAGGACATTCCACCCCTTATCCCCATAGAGTCAAATTACTACCAAACATCATGCATTTTATTAACGGAAAAACTTCCATCTGTTCCCCCAGAAAAATTACAAGCAATACCTATCACTCCCCCGTCACGTCCCCACACCAGACCACTGAATCCAGGACCCATACTACAGAGCTGCAGGATTCCCCACTTTCATTTTCCTCACTCAAAACTGCATCTTTCACTTGCTCAGACCTTCGACGCTTACACATTTCCTTCTGTCTCATGTCTGTATGCTTTAATGTACAGACAATGGCAGTAACATCCAGCAAACAGTGATATTTGCATATCATTCTCACCCCACAATCAGATCTCCCTGAGGTACACATCGTGTTGTTCCATGTCTCTGCATTATCCACCATGTGCAACCCGGTCCCTGAGCAAAGACAACCCCATGAATTGGTTTGTCTGTACTCGAGGCAGAATTGATCCAAATGGTCCTCCCTAAGAAACCTCTGACATGTACCACTGGGATTTATCTCCATCTATTATATTCAGGGACTCAGACGGGGCAGGACCTCCTCGGTTGGTGGAACCTCAGGTGTTAACTAACCAGGTAGCCTTTGCTAAATGCTGCTCCCAATTTTTGAAAGATCTCCCACTCACTGCTTTCAACTGTTTTTTTAACAGACCATGGTGCCTCTCCACTTTGCCTGCAGCTGGTGGATGGTAGGGGATATGGTACACCCACTCAATGCCATGTTCCCTAGCCCAGGTGTTGATAAGGCTGTTCTTGAAATGAGTCCCGTTGTCTGACTCAATCCTCTCAGGGGTACCATG
>NW_005056261.1:3298-3882 GCF_000277835.1 Geospiza fortis
GGCCACTTCTCTCTCTCAGCAATGTCCAGGGCCAGTTGAACAGCTTTGAGTTCCGCAAGTTGGCTTGATCCACCTTCTCCTTCAGTGGCCTCTGCAACCTGTCATGTGGGGCTCCATACAGCTGCTTTCCACTTCCGATTCACCCCTATGATGCAACAGGAACCGTCAGCGAAAAGAGCGTAGCGTTTCCTCAGGTGGCAGTTGGTTGTATGGTGAAGCTTCTTCAGCCCGTGTCACTGGTTCCTGTTCTTCATCTGTGACACCAAAATTTTCACCTTCAGGCCAATTTACAACTACTTCCAAAATCCCAGGGCGATTCAGTTTACCTATACGGGTGCACTGTGTGATAAGCCCAATCAACTTGCTCCATGTAGCACTGGTGGCATGGTGGGTGGAAGGAACCTTGCCTTTGAACATCCACCCCAGCACCGGTAGTCGGGGTGCCAGGAGGAGTTGTGCTTCTGTACCAATCACCTCTGAGGCGGCTTGGACTCCTTCATAGGCAGTCAAGATTTCCTTCTCTGTTGGGGTGTAGTTGGCTTCAGACCCTCTATAGTTTCGACTCCAAAATCCTAGTGGTCGAC
>NW_005056262.1:0-3879 GCF_000277835.1 Geospiza fortis
TACTCTATCCCAGGCAAAACCAGGACAGTTTGAAAGCATAGCCACTGCAGATTTAGAAAAATCTGCAATTAGTTTTCACTCTGGCATGGCTAGGCCATAAAAGCAAAGAGAGGACAGCAGAAATTTCAGCCTGTTTTAGCCACCCAAGATACATTACCTGTCTTCAATGGTGATAATTGATAATTAGTGGAAGTGATAATTGATAATTGAGAGGTTCATCTTCAAAATGTTTTGGACAGTGATAATAAAATTAATATTAGAAGCTAGTTCCAAGGTAGGAACTTTTTGGGGCATTTTATTTCCAAGAAAATACATCAAAAACATCAATCCATCTGAGCTGAAAACTTATGCATAAAAGTAAGAAAACAAGCTGATACGTTCTAGCAAACTGGAAGTTAAACAGCCTTACCTGAGTCTTGGTCCTGATTTGGAAAGTGTGTGCATTCTCCCATTCAGGTAGCCCTAGGAAGCAAGTATCTTATCCATGGAGATACAAAGGAGTGTCTTTAACTGAGCTCTTCATAGAATCTTCTGTGAAACAGCCAGTTTTTAATCAAACTTGCTTAGGAAGGAATATTTCTGACAAAACTCAGAGAGCTTTGAGCCTCATCTAAGCTCTGCAAATTTCAGGAATTGATTGCACTGTCCTAAATCAGTGGAATTTAAACAAGCCCTGAATATTGCTCAGGTGCCATAGGACAGCCCCATGCTCTGAATAAAGAAATATTTATCCCACTAGAGAGTAGTAAGTGCTGTTTTTCTGCAAAGCAAAGAAAATGGGGACAAAAACCTTTGTAGCATAAATCTTCGCCCTTTGTGATTGTGGGATTCAGATTCTATATGGAGCATATTCCATAACCTCAGCAACTGCCACACAGATTATATAAATATTCTTCTTCAATTAATGAAAGGACTGCTGCAATAAAGGACACAAAGAAAGCCATGTAATCAGAAATGCTAAACCCAAAAACATGTACTTGTGTAAAAGGAAAATTTTGCCACACCCTTAGAAGGAAACGACTGAGAATCTCTAATTCTGCTTTGGTGCAGAATTTCCTTATCTTCTTGGCATACTTTACAGCCAGATGCAAGGGCAAAATCTGATGATGAAGTAAGTTAATTATCTTTAAACTGTAGTGTGTAGTGTCATGATGTTATGGTAGGAGTGTGATGTAGGGCTGTGTTTTATTTCTGTTTGTCATCACATTAAATTGGCTGAGTTGGGAATTGCAGAAAGGGCATTAGCATTCACAGCCATTACTGCCTTGAACACTGTCCAGCCTTTTCACTTCCCTCTCTCTCTCTCCCCACTCGTTCAGTAATTCTGCTTTGTGCCTTTTTTGAATGCAAAATAGATTCTATCAGATTTCCTCCCCTCTCCTGACTACCTTTGCTGGGAACTGCTGTAGAGAGGAAAACTGCCTTTAAGTTCTCCACCTTCTTTCAGACTTGTCATCATGGGTGACCAGTTGATTTTTGCTCCTTTGAGTTTTGTTCATTTTCTTTATTGGTTAGCTGTAAAATCCCTTACAAACAACAAAAGTTTGAGCAGTTCAATTTTCACTCATTATTTGCATGTATTGGAGAATCTGGGCACTCAATCTTAAAAATTAATAATTTTACCTCCACAAATGCATATACTAATAGGGATGAGAAAAGTCAGGGGTTTCAACACATCTACAATTGGACTAACCAAAAAAAATTGTTGGGAATTTAAGTAACATGTTTCATCCTTTCTGAATATTTTTATAATATATATATCAAACTTGTTTTCCATTTCAAGCGTGGATTTTATCCTCATTGTCCAGTAGTAGTGAAATAGAATGGATAGAAGACCCACTCTGAGGTTGGTAGAGGTCTGAATTGGACTTAGTGGAAGCTGAGTGAGCCCTGAGTTGCACAGAGACTTGTGGAAGGAACCTTCTGGTTTCATCCAGCTCTACCTCCTGCCAATGGCACGAAGAGCTGGGTCAGCTTGTCATGGTCTTGTCCTGTTGAGCCCTAAGCTCAAAGACATTGACTTTGCAGCTTCTCTCAGTAACTTTGCCAACAGGTGACCACATCTGATGGGGAAGAGTGTTTGTTAAGAACCAACTGGAATTTCTCTTGTTACAACTTGTGTCTGTTGCCTGTAGCACTGCTCTGCCTCTCATGCTTTTGCTGTGTATGTCCAAGCAGGTTTCTGTGCCTGCTCTGCAAACTACCATCAGTTTGTTGAAGACAGCCATAAGATCTTTCCTGAGATCCCTCTTTTCCTCCTCTTTTCCTCCACTGGAACAAGCCCAGTGTCTCACTTACACTTGTGTGAGCCAGCACTCCAGTGGTCCCATGTTCCTGGTCTTCTCCTGGTCTCATTCCAGTTTGACAATGTCTGTCTTCTACTGGAGATTCCAAAACTGGACATGGCACTCTACTTGTGGTTTAATGAGTGTCAAATAGAAGAGAAGGAGGATAAAATTATTTAAGTTGCTGGGTCAAGTCTTGCTAATGCAGCTTGGTACCTGGTTATTGTCCTCAATCTCGAGGGCTCACAGCTAAACCCCAATGGCCATATGTGCCAGAGAAGACAAAAAGATGGTCAGAATGACTAAAACCTGTCAGTGCCACTGGGGGCTGACAGTTGTGTACCATTCTGCATAGACTTCAAAAGTTGCCCTGAGTAAACCTGATGAAGATTTGCCATCAGTCCAGACCCACCTCTAGCTACCAAAAATTAAGGTATCATTTCTAGTTATTCCAAACAGGTGGATTGAATCACTCCCCCAAAATGTTTTTTTCTGTGTGCAGACACCAGGGGGGAGACTTAGACACTGAGTTGAAGTTTTGCTTTTAGGCAGCTAAATACAGATGAGCTGACAATTCAGATGGGATCACACCATCAGATGGTACTCTTGCACTCTTGGAGTAGAAAACAAATGTTTACACTGTTTCACTTAAATGTAGAAACTTCTTCCTGGGCTTCAAGCCTCAAGGTCGTATCTTCAGACTGGTTGCAAATCATGGTTGTCTTGCCCATATTAGGACATGGTAGAGTTTTTCTTATTCACTGTTTTGGTGTCCTGTGCTTTGGACAGGCTTTCAGAAGTCTCTGCAGTTATTCTTCAGGGGTTTTCCAACTGAATCTGTGTAAAACATGGCTTGCTACTGTACTAAAGAATGCTCAGTTTTGAATGAGATTTTGCAACTATTAAATACTGGTAATGGGGGTGTGCCCAGGATGCTGGAGGCTCTAAACAGATGCTCTCCAACATCCACCAAACCTGCTTTTGGATGTATGGTTTGCAAACCACTGGTGAATGAAAAGCACAACTTGCTAAGCAAGGCTGGATGGCAGGGTTGAAGGAGAAGGAATTTCATCTTCTGGAGTATTTTAGCATTGCTTTTTCCTGAAAGCAAATCCAGGAGACTCTGAGTTTAGCTGAAATTGAAAAATCAGGGCTATGACAGTCTTACATCATGCACATGATCTGTAAAGTCAAAACAGTCTTAAGCTTGAAGTGATGCATCAGACTATGGAGAAAGAAAAGGA
Organism: Geospiza fortis; assembly: GCF_000277835.1. Taxonomy (NCBI): domain Eukaryota; kingdom Metazoa; phylum Chordata; class Aves; order Passeriformes; family Thraupidae; genus Geospiza; species Geospiza fortis. The sequence continues at coordinate 3,530 of NW_005056262.1, forward strand.
CTCTTTCCACAGGTATCTCCTCAGTGTTTTGCCTATAAAGGTCTTCAGTATTACCCTGGGCTTCAAAATCTCAGATTTCCAGCTGTTGACTTTATTACTGTAAAACTACTTCTCTGTTTTCATGAAGTGCTAAGACAATTTGCTTAGCAGCTCAGGAATTGCTCTAGAAGCTCCAGCAAATGAGAGTCTAACCATAACCACCTGTGACAGAGTCATTGTACTTGGTTCCATTAACAGCTATCATGAAATTTGGGAAAGAAGGGAAAGAATGACAGATGGTTAACAACTTTGTAGAGGGTGTTGGTGTGGGTGAGTTTCTTCCTAAACTTTGTGGGGGAGGGGGACCACTG
>NW_005056263.1:0-3878 GCF_000277835.1 Geospiza fortis
GAAGTGATGTGCTGAGTTCCCACACAGCTTGATTGGTAGACTCTCTGGCGTTAACTAACCAGGTGGCCTTACCTAACTGCAGATCCCCATGTTTTAAGGTAGCACCACGTATTGATTTCAATGTGTTTTTTAGCAGTCCATTGTACCATTTAATTTTCCCAGAGGCCGGTGCATGACAGGGAATATGATACACCCAACTAAATCCTGTGTTCTTTAGCCCAGGTATGAGGCTATTTTTGAAATGAATCTCAGCGTCCAATTCCATTCTTTTGGGGGTGCCATGTCACCCCAAGACTTGCTTTTCAAGGCCTAAGATGGTGTTCTGGGCAGCAGCGTGAAGCACAGGGTGTGTCTCCAGCCATCCAGTGGTTGTTTCCACCATTGTAAGCACACAGCACTTGCCTTGGTGGATTTGTGGGAGTGTGATGTAATCAATCTGCCAGGCCTCCCCTAATTTATATTTCGACCATAATCCACCAAATCACAGTGGCTTTACCCACATGGCCTGCTTGACTGCACCACATGTTTTGCAGTTATGGATAAACTGGAATATAGTGTCCATGGTTAAATCCACTCCTTGATCCCGAGCCCATATATATGTTGCATCTCTTCCCTGATGACCTTAGGCGTCATGGGCCCACCGAGCCAGAAATAATTCACCCTTCTGTTGCCAGTCCAGATCCACCTAAACCACTTTAATCTTAGCAGCCCAATCCACCAGTCAGTTGTTGTAATGCTCTCAGTAGCCTGACTCTTGGGTACATGTGCATCTATATGGCGGACTTTTACAGCCAACTTCTCTATCCAGGCAGCCACGTCTTGCCACAATTCAGCAGCCAGGTGGGTTTCCCTCTGCACTGCCAATTGGCCTTTTTCCATTTTTCCATCCACCCCCACAGAACATTTGCTACCCTCCACGAGTCAGCATAGAGTGTTGGCCATTTCTCTTGTTCAGTGATGACAAAAGCCAGCTGGATGGCTTTCAGCTCTGCAACCTGACTTGATCTACTTTGTCCCTCAATAGTTTCTGCAACTTGTCATGTAGAAATCTGTCTTGGTTTAAAAGACAGGTGTCTCCTAAGGAAGGCGGGAACCGTCCTGTAATGGAAAATATGACCCCCTCCCTCCAAATAATTAAAACTTTGAAATTATGGGGCTTTCAGGCAAAGATATGGGAAAAGGAATAACAGTTCTTTACTAGAATGTATATATACATACATGCATTTATATATATATATATATATATAATGATGGGCAAACAATAACAGCATCAGGAAAGAAAACAGAAAAACCAATAAACAGTCTCTTCCCACCCCTTTAAGTAATTTTTCCTTTGGTGCAATTACGACCACAACCGGCAGGGGCACTGATGGGCTCCCAGTGGGAAGGGCAGGTGCGATGATTCCCCCATGGCTGCAGGGGGGCGTGGCTGCTCTGGGGTGAGCTCAGAAACCTCCCTCCATGGTTAATGGCAGCTTGACCTAGACGGGAGATCGTGGGCAGTGGCTGGTTGCAATTGGCAGTGCAGGAAACTGCATCAGACCAGGATCTCAGAGTCCAACACACAGGAGTAGCCACGGCAATGCACCGCAGGCAGAAGGTCCAGCGGGTGCCAGTCCTGATGTTTTGGCACCACATGTGCTGGTTCTGAGCTCCGAGCATCCGGGCAGCAGGGAAACAGGCAAACAGGTCCTTTGTCCTTGAACCTGGAAACAGGACAAAGCAAACTCCAGCCAAGCCTTGGGTAGCCCCCTCCCATTTCTTCTCGAGGTATCACCCTGTCCTGGTTTGATGCTGGCCCAACACCAGGCACCCACGAAAGCCACTCTCTCACCCTCCTCTGCCACAGCTGGGGAGAGGAGAGGAAAAAAAATTAACCAAGGGTTCATGAGTTGAGATAAAGACTAGGAGAAAACCTCCAATGGGAAAACAGGCTCAGTTTAGAGGTACAAAGTGAAGTTATTACTAACAGAATCAGAGGAGGATAATGAGAATTAAAATAAGCCCTTAAAAATGCCTTTTTTTCCACCAGCCCCTCCCTCCTTTCCACCAACAGCCCAGGGACACAGGGCATGGGGGTTTTTGTCAGTTCGTGACCCGAGATTTTCTTCTGCTGCTCTGGGAGAGGGGTCCTTCCCCTGCTACGCTGTGGGATCCCTCCCACACAAGATGGTTCTCTGTGAATTTCTCCTACATGGGTCCACTTTCATGAGCAGCAGTCCTGTCAAAACTGCTGCAAGGTGAGTCCCTCCTATGGGCAGACAGTCCTCCCAAAACTGCTGCGGTGTGGGTTGCTCTTCCATGGGATGCAATCCTCCAAGGACAGACTGCTTCAGCCTGGAAGCAAGGTCCCCCTCTTTCCACTGGGCCTTCCACTTGAAAGGAATGAGGGATTTGTCTGTACAAACAAACTGTAGGTCTGCTGATAAAGTCAGATACTGAGAGATGAAAGAAACAATGGGGAGAAAAAATAAATTCCATAAGGAATTCCACCGATTGACACAAGGAAAAGACAAGAGGGGGGTGTACATTAGAGGGGGGTCTTAGGTATTAGGTGTTTTGGGAAGTCTGTACCTCTCAAGTACCTCAGCCAATGGGGAAGGAGAAGGGGACATGCAGCCGAGAAATTAGGATACAAACGGCAGCTGCGTCCTCCAAAAATTTGAGAGACCTCAGGGGAATGTCCCATGGCCTCTCCCTTTATTCGAATAAAGTAACAAGACTCCTCTGTCTCCTTTTTGGACATAAACCTCTGGTGTTTGTGGATTAATTTTCCTGACACTCATCCATGGCATGATTCACTAACTGTAGAGCCAGGGAGTGGTCAGCAAGACTCACTCACCCTTTAATAGTCCTACATGGCCACTACATAAGTCCAGTGGAGAGTGGAGACTAACCGTGGGCTATCATGGTCTGAATGAAGTCACACCACCACTGAGTGTCCTGGACATGCTGGAACTTCAGTATGAGCTGGAGTCCAAGGCAGCAAAGTGGTGCCACCATCAATATTACTAATAATTTTTTTTCTCCTATCCTTTACCACCAGAGTGCAGGCCACTGACTGCCCCAGGGGTAGAAACACAGCCCCACTCTTTTCTATGGAGTGATCTAGACAGCACTGGAAAAGGTAAAGCTGCAGAACACTTCCAGTATATTGAGGACATCATTGTGTGGAGCAACACAGCAGGGGAAGTTTTTGAGAAAGGGGAGAAGATAATCCAGATCCTCCTGAAGGCCGGTTTTGCCATAAAACAAAGTAAGGTCAAGGGACCTGCCCAGAAAATTCAGCTCCTAGGAATAAAATGGCAAGATGGATGTTGTCAAATTCCAATGGATGTGGTCAACAAAATAGCAACTATGTCCCAACCAACGAGCAAGAAGGAAACACAGACTTTCACAGGCTTTTTGGAGGATGCATAATCTGGAGTACAGTCTGATTGTAAGACTACTCTATCATGTGACATGGAAGAAGAACAATTTGAAGTGGGGTCCTGAACAACAAGCCTTTGAACAGATCAAACAAGAGATTGTTCATGCAGTAGCCCTTGGGCCAGTCAGGACAGGACAGGATGTGAAAAATGTGCTCTGCACTGCAGCCAAGGAGAATGGTCCTTCCTTGAGTCTCTGGCAAAAAGTACCTGGGAAAACTCTAAGATGACCCCTGGGGTTCTGGAGACAGGGATAAAAGGATTTGGGGATTGTTATACCCTAATTGAAAAAAATATTCTGGGACTGAAGCGCAGCTCCTTCTGGGACCCTGCCTACCAGTGTTGAGCTGGATGTTCAAGGGAAAGTCCCTTACATCATGCTACTGATGTCACATTGAGGAAGTGACTCGGTCTGATCACACAGTGTTCTGGTTTAGGGCAAATTTGGGA
>NW_005056264.1:0-3878 GCF_000277835.1 Geospiza fortis
GTGTGAAGCTGCATCAGGGGAAGTTCAGAATGGACACCAGGAAAAGATTCTTCACAGAGTGGTCAGCCATGGGAATAGGCTGCTGGTGGAAGTGGTCGTGGGACCGTGATTGTCAGAGTTCAAGAAGCATTTGGATGATGCCTTTAGCCGTATAGTTTAGTTTCAGGTAGTCATTTGAGGAACTGGGTGTTGGTCTTGATGATCCTTTTGGGTCCTTTTTAGCTTGAGAGATTCTATGATTGCATTTTTTTAATGCATTTGCCACTTAGGACAGTAAATCAACTTTTGGTCTTAAATGCTGTGGTTTTTCTTACATTTTTAGACAGTCTACCTTCTGTCATTCTTGAGGGTATGAATTTAACAGTATGAAAGGGTTGATTCTTAAAAGAAGAAATCTTGGTTTTGTAGGACATTTGGCTAGCTGTTCATCAGAACTTTTTAACCTCTCACTTTGTCTGCTAGCTAATGTAGTCTGCTGCTTTGCTATGCACACACTCACTCATAAAAATCAATCAAGAAGTTCAGAAAGTTCACTGATACTCTGGCTCTTTCTGTGTTTGTTGAGAATTATGATGTCTGTTCAGACTAATGTTAGAATAATCACAAATTTGATGTGCAGCCTTGCCAGCACTTCAGAAAAGTGTTTTAGAGAATTGGAGTACAGCATTTTGCAAAAACAGAGGAAATTTTTAAACTTATTTCACTGACAATCTGCAACTTCAGTTTGTTCTACAACAGATTCTGAGGCTTTTTTAAAAGAGAGATTCATCAAAGCATTCTACATGTGTTTGTCATCAAAACTGTTGATGTAAACAGTTAGACTTTAGATACAGCCATGTTCACTGGCTTATGAAACTCCACAGATCTCATAAACTAGAATCTTCTTTTCTTGTTGAAAGTTTAGATAGGCTCAAGGGGATGCTAATGAGCTACCTTAAAGATGAGTCTACTGTGGAATGTTAAATACACAAAATCACATCTGTCTCAGGAAGTAACCTGAACTGAAAGTACTTGGAGTGTGGATGATAGCAGGAGGGAGTGTTGTATGTGCTTGTCTTGTTCTTGTTCTTTGCTATGTATCATTTCATGGCTGCCTTTGATGGAAGCAAGGTGCTGATGGGAATCAATCCTTGGTCTGGTGTGAATAAAGGAAGATGTCTTACTTCAAGTGTTTTGCATTGTCTTGAAGATCAGTAATTTCATATGACTAGGAGGAAAGAACAGGCCAAACGATTTGAACTGCTGATACTAAAATAACCATCCCTACTTAAGCCTTTCATTACGAAATTCTCTGAGATCCACTCACCAGGACAAAGTTCTTTGTAAGGCTTCATGTGATTCATTGATAAGATATATCCTTGTGGCTGGAAATTATCTTTGGTTGGGGCCTAACACAATTTTGCATTTAATTGCTTTGAAGGGATTTATTCTTAAAGTATTCATTGGTGCTTCTTTTTTAGGGGTCCAGAATTCCTAGGGTTTTCTTTTAATCTTCAGCCTTAGGAGTTTTAGTAAGAAAAAATGATAGTTTTAGGAATGCCTTTGGATTTGATAGACAAAAGCATTGATAGCTGTATTGTTGTGATCACCAGCAACATTTCACTTCAATAGGTACAAGCAGCACTGATGCCATGAAACAGATTTTAAGTTCATCAGGTTTACTCCAAAATCAACCAGATGATTTTTGCTGGAAACCTAAAGAACAGTCACACATTTTCTTTCTTGGCGGCTTCTTTTTATAAATCTGGATTTGTCTTGTCCTGTTTAAGATTATTGGAGATGAGCAGTCTTGTGTCCTTCAGGTTGATAAAGAGGACCTCGTATCTTATTTTGTCAAGGCAGTAAACACTTCATTCCTCGAAAATGGGGAATAGATTTTGATTAATAATGAATTTTTTTTCCTGTTGCTTTTAAGCTGCTGATTGAATTTACTGATACTGCTTGAAAGATCCTTATATTTAATTTAGCTATTCCAGATTTCCTTCCACTGCTACCCTGCAAGGTCTTCTGTCTACTTAACTCTTCCCTTGGTATAGTCACAGCTTGATCAAATCTGTTGTGTATTCTCATTTCATGATGTTGTACGAATTAACATCAAAGTACTACCTTCTTGGGACATGTCCATGCCAATGGGTGTTGGCAAAGATCCTACCTATTGTTAGACTGGGCAATGAGAGAACTTGGTTGTCTCTTGAAGTTCTGATGTAGAAAGATGTTTTGTGTTGAAATACTGGTTCTGAATCTCATGTGGAGCTGGTAGATATAAATACAACTGCTTATTTTAAAATGATGGCAGAATACAGTGTTTTAATGCATTGTGAAAAATGACATCAACTCTTCTCATCTACGTGTTCTTTTTCTCTCTAAAAGTGTCATCTGCTTTTGCACTAGAGTGATACAGTGATTGCTGATTGAGAAGGAAAAGTTGCCTACTAAGCCAGCAGTGGTATTTTCTGTATCTCATGTTCATAGCAGCTACACAGACCTTCTTGACTTTTTGTGGCAGCTGAGATTACCATATGAGATTGGAAGACTTCAAGCTACATCTTTTTGATGTGATCCTATTGTGATTGCAGCTCTGACTGGGGGAACTGCCAGCCTTTCATGTGAAGCGCACAAACAAATAGTGGGAAGTAGGGAGATAACTCTCTTATTCCAGACTTTTTTTTTCTGATTATGGTGTTTTCTGTACAAGACTGTAAGGTTTTACAAGCAGTAGCAAGGCTTCATGATAGTCTGGAAAATAGGTCAAAACTATGTTCCTGCTAAGGAGATGTGCACTAAGGCACAGGCTTGCGATCAAATATATGATTCCAGTTGACATGAAGTTTGGCATTTATTTTAATCTCTGGAAAACTGAATAGAAACTAGCTGTGTTTCTGCTGAGTGTGTGTATGTAGATATATATAAATCCTATATTTTCTATGCAATTTCAGTATGGACTGTATTACACGTGTTGGAGTTCTTAATGCTGGACTGAGTAATTGAAATTTGGCATGCCAACTGAAATGCGAATTTTTGTCTTTTCACGTGATGATTGAACTGCAATTTCTGTGTTGTTAACATTTAAAAGGTTTTGAAAAGAGAGGAAAAGAAATGCTTCAGTTAAAGATGGATATACTAAAATTATTTTTAGGTAGTCACTAGGTTGCTGTGATTTGCAGCTGTTACATGAAACAGAAAAAGTTATGTGTAACTCCATGCTATTAATTAAATGTGTATAAACAATCCATAAAAGTATTTAAATAGTGATGTATAAAGGTCCATATGGACTTGTGAGTCTCCTTGTATGCAACACTGTGCGAGATGAGTTTTAAATTGTGAGCACCTTACCAGCTTACTAAAACTTCTGCCCAGCATTAGGCATAGCACTTAAAAGAAAATACTGGTGACAAAATTACAAGAAATACTTTCTCCTCACGTGTTCTTGTGGTATTTAAAATCTGCTTTTGGAAGAAATCCACTGCTGTTGTTATCCTTTTTGAAAAGCGTGCGTCACTGGCATTATGTTTGATTTCATAAAAATAAATGTTTAAGAAATAGAAATGGTGATTTTTTTCAAGATCAAAGGGTGAGCACCTTTATCAAACAAGATTAACAGTTCTATAGAAAGGCTTGGGAGGGATTTATTCTCTGTGTATAATCCTTTAATGATATCCTGTGTTACAAATTCATCAGAAAAAATTTGAACTGTTCCTTTGTTTCTGGTATTTCAAAGACAACTCTTTCTCCAGAATCCTCATGATCCAGAATCTGGGTTGATTTATAGACTATTCTTTTCAAAAATTTAAACAGTATGTCAAATCATTAAATTAGTAAGTGTAACAAAGACCAGGGCTTTCAGTCCCATTTATGAGTTCACAAATTCTCTTTTCTTG
>NW_005056265.1:0-3876 GCF_000277835.1 Geospiza fortis
CAGATCAGAGGATGGGAGCCAAGCATCAGGATTGTACCCCCTGAGGGAAGTACCACTTGGTGGGGTGCAGGGAGGAATTGGATTTGTAACCATACCTCTCAGTTCCTCTGATGTGAGAATGTTTAAAAAGGAATGAAAAGGACTATTAAAGGACCCCCTTGGGTTAGCAGAGCAGCTAGACCAGTTTCTGGGGCCCAATATTTATACATGGGAGGAAATGCAATCAATAATGACTATGTTGTTCACACCAGAGGAAAGACAGATGATCCAGGTGGCTGGGATACGGATATGGGAAAGAGAGCACGTGCAAGGACGTCCTGGGGATCTGAAAATGTCTATAGTGTGCCCCAATTGGGACCACAACAGCACAGGGGGGAGGAATACAGAACATTGATTACAAAAGGTATCAAAAAGAAGCTCCATGTAATCAAAATGCCCATAAGGCTTTCAATCAGCAGTAAAAGAGAGAAGAAACTCCAACAGAGTAGCTAGAAAAATTGAGGAAAAATATGAGGCAATATTCAGGGGTTGACCCTGATACAGTCGTTGGACAGATCTTACTAAAGATAAATTTCATCACTCATGCCTGGCCAGATATATGGAGAAAGTTAGAAAAGGTAGATGGTTGGGAAGAAAGGAGGCTAGAGGATCTTTTAAGAGAGGCACAGAAGGAGTATGGAAAGAGGGATGAAGAGAAGGCCAAGGTGAAAGCCAAGGTAATGGTAACTGCCATTAGGGAAGAAAACCAGCATGTAAAGAACTACCCAGGTAAGGGAGGGGGACCCCGAATGCAAGAGGAGAGATGGAGAGGGGATGCAGCCCCCTGGTACTGGACACCAAAAGGAGAGTTTGGGAAACGGGGGAATCAAGGACCATTTTGCTTTTACTGTAAAGACAATAGACATATTAGAAAGAATTGCCTCCAGAAGGAAAAAGACCTGAGGGTCTATGAGACTGAGCAAAAAAGGAGAAGTGGAAGATAAGGGGAGTCAGGGGCTCCACCTCCTGGAGACAGAATACCGTCAGGAGCCCTTGATAACTTTAAAAATAGGCCCCCAGGAGGAAGAATTTGAATTCCTAGTAGACACAGGGGCTGAAAGAACCTGTGTTTGTAGAATCCCAAAGGCGTGCAAAAAAGGGTCAAAATACCATGCAAGTAGTAGGTGCAAAAGGGGAAGGGTTCAAGGTCTCAGTTATAAAGGAAGTAAAGTTTGAAGGGGCAAATAAAATAGGAATCAGGGATGTTCTATTAGTTCCAGAAGCAAGGTGTGATCTCCTAGGAGGGAATTACAGGTGCAGTTAGATGTTGGAGTACTCCCACAGAAAGGAAAAATGGTGGTTAATCTTCTCCAATTAAGGGAAGAAGATGAGGAGAAAATTAATGAGAGGTGTGGGCAAAACCGAAAAATTGAGGTAAATTGAACATGAAACCTTTAGTAATAAAAATAGTTGATGAGAGCCATCCAGTTCGGGTATGACAATACCCACTCTCCCTGGAAGGGAGATGAGGACTATGGCTGATGATCCCGGACCTGCTTGAGGATGGAACCTTAGAACCATGTATGTCCCCCCATAATACACCCATATTACCAGTAAAGAAGTCAGATGGGACTTACAGACTGGTCCAAGACTTAAGTAAATAAAAGAACAGTGAGTCAGTACCAAGTAGTTCCTAACCCCTATACACTACTAAGTAACATCCCCCCATCACACCAGTGGTTTAGTGTGACAAACCTAAAAGATGCTTTTTGGGCATGTCCACTGGCAGAGAAACAGTAGGGATAAATTTGCCTTTGAATGGGAGGAAGCAACAGCTTTGGTGGATGAGGTTACCCCAAGGGTTTTCTGAATCCCCAAACCTGTTTGGTCAAGCCTTGGGAGAAGTACTACAACAATTCTCTATCAAACCTGAGATAAAGCTCATCCAATATATAGATGATTTGCTTCTCTCAGGATGGGAAGAAAACGAAGTTCGAGAATCCACCATAACCTTGTTAAATTTTCTGGGGAACTGTCCTGGTTTTGGGCAAATTTGGGAGAAAACCTCCAAAGGGGGCCCCTGCAGAAAGCAAACCCACACAGCCCCTCCCCCCAACTGGTTTGGGAAGGATTCCTCAGAGAGAAGTGGAAAGAACCTGTTAATTTAACAGGCAAAGCACCCCCGAGCACACAAAATGAACAATACCGGAGAACAAAGCTCTTTCACTGCTCTGAAAAAGATGACAAATTCAGAAAGTCTCTCCTGGGAGTGGTCACTCTGTTATCGGTTCCTCTGGCGCTGGGAATAGCTGCTGCAGGCCAAAAGGTGCAAACTCTTGGTGTTTCCCAGGTCCCAGTCCGGAGCAGGCTCGAGTGGTTCCAAGAAAGGGAAAGAAAAAACAGTCCAGGGATATTCTGACTGCCTAGACAAGCTAACTAACAAGCAGGAGCAAAAGCAAGAGCAAAGCAGGAGCAAAGCAGGAGCAAGTGCAAAGTGAAAGCAAGAGAAAAAGCAAAAGCCGCACTATGTACTGCCACGTCTGTGTCCCACTGCCTGTTGGTGAAAAACGGCTCACTGATTCCCAAGTGCTAAAGTATGAAGCCATCTTAATAGATAATGGTTTAGAGGTAATAGTGAGTAACCAACTCAACCCTGCCCAGTTTTTATGTGTAAAACCAGGTGAGCAATTAATACTTAATTGCCTAGAAGTTATAAACTATCAAACTAAAGTAAGAGAGGACCTAACAGATCAACCACTCCAATGTGGAAAACGATTGTACATCAATGGATCTTCACATGTAATAAAAGGGCACCGGGTATCGGGGTACACTATAGTAGGTGAAGAGTTAGTAGCAATATAAAAAGGAAAGTTACCTTCCAACTGGTCAGCCCAAGCATGTGAGCTATATGCCCTAAAACGAGCTCTGGAAATATTAGCACATAAAGGGGAATAATATATACAGACTCAAAATACGCTTTTAGTGTAGTGCATACCTTTGGAAAAATTTGGGAGAGAGTGGGCTATTAAATTCAAAGGGAAAGGGACTGATTAATGGAAAACTTGTTTTAGATGTGTTAGTAACCTTACAATTACCAGAGCAAGTAGTGGTGGTATATGTTAAAGGGCATCAAAAAGGGGTGACTCAAGAGGTGCGAGGGAACAATTTAGCCGATTTAAAAGCTAAAAATGCAGTGGAATCAGGGGCAGAAAAACTAATGATGGTGTTACCCCCATGAGAGGAATGCAAGAAGTCCTGGTGTTTAGTGGGACAGAAGAGGAAGAACTCCTTAAAATAGGAGCCAAGAAAAATAGCTAAGGGAGGCGGAGATTAGCAGATGGGAGGCAAATATTGAATAAACCTCTTGCCAAGAAAATGATAGAAGGCATACATGGGACAATGTACTGGGGTACACAAGCACTAAGTGATCAGTTTCTAAGAGTCTGGGGCTGCATGGGAATTTTCAGGATAGCTAAGCAGGTGACTGAACAGTGTGTGATATGTCAACAAGTAAATAAGGTCATGAGGAAAACACCCAGGGGAGGGCGAGAACTAGCCTTAAGGCCCTTTCAAAACATCCAAGTAGATTTTACTGAGCTTCCCCAGGTACAACGGTGGAAGTTTTTGCTAGTAATAGTCGATCACTTGACTCATTGGGTAGAGGCAGTACTCACTGTGAAAGCCAATGCCAATGTTGTGAGTAAAATCCTCCTAGAATCAATCATTCCCTGATATGGGATGGTAAACAGGATTGATTCAGACCGGGGAACTCATTTCACATCAAAGATATTGCACAAAGTTGTTCAAGCCCCAGGAGTAAAATGGGAATTACACACTCCATGGGATCCACAGAGTTCTGGTCGGGTTGAAAGAATGAATCAAACTCTTAAAAGAGCT
>NW_005056266.1:0-3870 GCF_000277835.1 Geospiza fortis
AAAAACAAGTGATTGGGGTTTTTCACATTTTCTGTGCCTTGCAGGCACCTCCCCCCTTTTTTTTTGTTAATAAACCGTTCTCTTTTTCTTCCTCTTTTTTTCACTTTCACATGCTAATATCATTGGTAGGAGAAAAAGGAGTTTTTGAAGCCCTTTCCCTTTTAGAAGAAATGCTCATTCCAAAATATTTTCTCCTGAAATTTGTCTCCAAAACCCAAACAAACTCCTGCACCCACGATAGCACATAATGCTTTAGCTGAACTCTTTCAGCAAATAAAAGTCCAAGAAAGAGTACAGATTTATCAATACATTGATGATGTGTGGTAAGACGTGAGGAGGAAACTGCAGTAAGAACAACAGTACGAGACATATGGAATAGATAAAATGAAGAGGGGATATAAGTGCCTTCAGCTCAGTGCCAAGGTTCCTCTAAGGAGGTGACACACGGAGAGACACTCTAAAACTAAAAGACAAAACGAGTTTTTAAGTAGGTATGTTTTTATTCAGCTGGACGCATGGGAATATCTCCACAAAGGTGTGTACCCCCTGTACACTCAGGTTTTCTTTTATTCCCTAGAATGTTACATATGCATCAAGTTTCACAATAGATCATTTCTTGGCTCCCCTCCGCTTCATATGCTAATCATCTTATCAGTCCTTTTGTGCCTGCGCAGTTGTCTCTGGTGGTCATCTCCGGGGTCTCCGGGGTCCTAGGGGATGAAGTAAAGTTGTCTTCCTCAGGGTTGACTTTTTGACCCTGCTGCCTTGGCATGCTTACTGATCTTTTGGCCACTGTCCAAGCCAGGAGTCCAGATTCATCTGGTTTCAGGGGCCCAAGGACCCTCGTTATCTCAGTATCCTTGCATACTGTATCCTGTTCTCGATAAACATCCTTCCCCTTATCAAGCATCCTTGCATTCTTTTTTGCTGTTTTGCACGTAGTCCTTTCCTTTCTCACGGACCAAGGATGCAGCAAATATTAAGCAATATCCATCATTTATGTGCCTATTCTTAATCAATACCTTCTATTTTCTGTGATTAATATATATATCCTCTAGTTTCTGACCCCATGTTTCAGAGGTAAAATTCCTGGGAACATGGTGGGTAGCAGGCCAAGCTGAATTTCCAGATGAAACCATTACAAAATTAGATGCTATATCTACCCCCACTCTAAAAAGGAACTTGTCAGAGACTGAAATAGTTCATTCCTCAAACACTGGTATAAAGTTTTGCTCATTATAACAAAAGCTGTATAAAGAAGGTACAACCAAAGAAGCCTCCCTGAAGATACCTGATTGGGATTTTGGACTGTAAATCAAACCACTAAGATTAGATAAAGGGAAAACCCATTCTTTAATCATCTCAGGCCTAGGAAAAACAAACAAGGCTGAAGGAGAGGAATGTATCCACAAGAAAGCCAAATGAAGCAGAGATTGTTCCCTGGCTGAGTTTGGGGTGGGGGAGACCACAGCCCGCAGAAGACAAGTTTACACAGACTCCCCTCCAGCAGAAATGAGGCAGGGGGGAGGAGGTTTCAGGTGTAACCTCTGGTTAGAGTCAGTGAACACCCATCCTCCCTTACACAAACTGAACATGCTGTGTGTCCTGGGGTGACTGTATTGTCCTGTATTCCCTATCGTCTGGTCTATGCCCAGACATGAGTCCTGTAGCTTTAAGTTCAAAGGGGTGAAGCAGTGAAATTCTTTCAATGGCTGTGTTCAAAAACACAGATAACTTGCTCTTTTTTTTTTTTTTTAGCTCTCGGCTCTTTTCTCCGGAGAGAGAGAAAGAGTTTTTCTTTGCTTTTTAGTTTTTTTTTTTTAGTTAGCTGAGGCAAGAAGTTTTTCCTGGGACTGTGGCTTCTTCTTCTTCTTCTGGAGCTGTTCAGATTTTCTCCCATCCGAAACACCAGAACATTGCCAGGCCCTCCCCCACACTGTGGCCTGGAGGCCAGCTCCAGATTTCAGAGGAAGCCAAGCCACGCCTACATAAAGGATTGAACTGACCAGCTCTTCTCCGCAGTGAGAGGTTTTATTATTTAACATTATTCTTTTTTTTTTTTTCATGCCTATGAGCACCCTGCTTGTTAAATAAAGTCTTTTTCCATTTTCCTCCGAGGAAAATTCCTTTTGAACATGTTGGGGAGGGGTTGTTGAAACCTGCCTCCTATTAGAGGACATGTTAATTTCATGACTGTTTCCTCCCAATTTGTCTCAAACCAAGATACTGTGGAACCCCCAACTCCATAGACCACATCCACGGAACATTCACGTGAGAGGCAGCTGAGGGGGTGTCACAATCTATCAAAGACCCCTTGAAGTGCCTTTCCCCTATCAGTCATTCCTGAAGCCTTGCACTACAAGACTGCATGTGACCTGGAGTCTGTTGTAAGAGACAATGGCAAACTCTCCCCGCCTCCCCTCCCAGGGATGTGCCTGGGTTTTCCTACCTAGTCTGAGCATATATTAACCCATTGGATTCTATGCTTTTCAGGGAACCTTCACCACCAAGAAGACGAGCTGGAGAAGATAAACAGAACATTGTTGGGATCCACAGAGTGGTGATATTTTCCTTATTCAGTCCCTGTCACTCTCTTTCTGTCCCCCCCACCTATTTTCTATTTCTTTCTTTCTCGCACTCTCATATTCACTATCAAATAAAACCCATACTATTGTCACTGGCATACCGTTTCATTTACACCTTAATTTGGGCAGAGGCATTTCTAAGAAATTTAATAACTGGATCATGGCAGAACTTCAAAAGATCATGGGTACTTTGGGATACTGGAGAAGTCATGTTCCCGGATTTTCTATAACAGCAAGACCCTTGTACACACTAATGAGAAAAAAAAACAAAATTGGGAATGGCTTGACAGTCACAAATGGGATTTGCAAATGCTGATAGAAGAACTGAAAACATATTAATCACTTGGGCCAGTTCACCCCAGTGATCTTACAATAGCTGAATGGGGTTTTGCTGAACATGGAACTTACTGTAATATGTTTCAGAAAGGGCCACATGGACAAAAACAACCATTAAAATTCAATTCCACAGCATTAAAAGATACTGAAAAGAGATACACTGATTGGGAAAAGGGATTATATCTGGCCCCAGCTCTTAAACAAGTAGAAAAACTCCAACTGCAGCAGCCTGTAAAAATCCAAGGACTTTTCAATCTCCTAGCCAGCATTATGAAAGGCAGTGCTCTGCCAGAGGGAATTGCACAAAGACCAAGAGTGCACAAATGGTATGCATATATCTCAGGGGTCACAGATCAGATGAATGTTACTAAAGGACCAACAAAACCTACAAAGCTACAGATAACGGTGACTCCAGAGGTGTTAGCTCTACAACAGCCATTTAAACCTAATCCTATACTGGATGGTCCTTTATTCACTTCGGACTCTGAAGTTAGAGATGTCTGGTTATCTTGGTTTGAAAAGACAGGTGTCTGCTAAGGAAGGCAGAAGCCTCCCCTGAAATGGAAAATGTAAATCCCCTCCCTCTGAATTATTATAATTTTGAAATTAAAAGGCTCTCAGGCAAAGATATGGGAATAGGAATAACAGTTCTTTACTAGGAAAACTAAAAATACAAATGTAATAGTACAAACAAAAAAAAACCCAAACTACTGACAGAGTCAGAATATGATCTGACACCCTGTGGGTCAGGATGTTGGTAGCAGTCTGACTGAATGGTAGCTGCAGTCCTCCTGGAGTGATAGATGTGGTTCTGATGGAGCAGTGATCCTGTAGAAGGGTGTAGTTTTCCTCTGAAGGTCTGGTAGTGGTGTAGATGGGCCTGGTCTTCCTCTGAGAATCCAGTGGAAAAGACAGCTGCTTGTCTGGGAATCCAGTGGGAAAAGGCTGC
>NW_005056267.1:0-3866 GCF_000277835.1 Geospiza fortis
AATAAAGCACAAGGCTTCCCCAGTGAACTCCTGATGAATGTCTGCAAAAAAAGCCTGTAGCAAAAAAGGTCATATTCCTTCTCATTTTCTCACTGAGTTTTCAGACAAGCACAATTCACATGAGAAGAGGAAGGTACTGGTTTTCTTTTTAATGTTTAGGTACCAATTTCAAAAAGTAGTGATCTTGAGGTTTTACAAGGATGCAGTGTGTTAAATGCTATATTTCAGGCTGAGTTATCCTTTGTTTGTTTCCCAGTCCCAGCTGCTGGGTCCTTCATCCTTCTGGAGCTTGACTACATAACCTATGGTCACTGCAAACTGGGACATCTGACAGAGTGCTTATCATAAATCTTGTATGCCTCATTTGTGTGTTGGAACTGCAGAAAACTGCTGGTGGTTCAGCCAAATGCAAAAGGAAAGAGGGAACTTCTCTCTGTCCCTAACCTTCATGCAGTTGTTTTATTTTCCTACCTTTTTTTCCATAAAGCATCTTCAGTTAGGGAGTGTTTCCCATTTGGCTTTAACATACTTTTCATGTGGGAGAGAAGATAAGGGAAATACCATGTCATGGACTCATGCTCAGGCTTTTGTCCCTGCAGCCCTGGTCTAATCCATGGTGATGTGTCCAGCTGTTCCTATTGTTCTCTTGACACAAGAGGGAGCCAAAAAGTTTGGTACAAAGCATCTGACCTGCTCCAGTGCTGTGCACAGACTGGCTTCAGGAGGAGGAGCACTGTGACAGTGACATATTTCTGCTTCAATCTGTGTTGCAGTGATGGGCTGCAGGCAGAGGAATGTGATCCATCAGCTCAGTTTGCTGTTCCCTGTGGAATGGTGCCTTCAGTGTGGTGTAGTCAGGGGTGCCAAAGTCAGAAAGGCTGTCAGAAAGGCTGGGAAAAATTTACTGTGGTGTTGTGCATCAGGGCTGAGTATGAACTTCTCTCTCAGTTGTATCAATATTTGTAACCATTAAAATCAAACCATCATTCTGCTTTGCCAGAAAGTTATATGGTTTTACCACAGTATATCATGGGTCAGACTATAATTTTTAGCTTAATCTTTTAGACTTGCTTATATATGGATACTTACATTATCAGAAATCTTGACCAGCTGTGTGTATCAATCAGTATTTTCTTTTATTATATTTTAATAAATATATATAATAGCATAAGTGTTTTTCAGGATACTTCCTTCTCCTTCAGATTTGCCTCATTCTAAATCTATATGTTTAATCAGGCAGTGTCACTTGTAGGAGCTGACCTTATGATGCTGACCATCAATCTAAAGCTCTCACTAATCCTTTCAGTCTATGAAATTGGGGAGAAAAGAAATTGAAGAGTGTGGGAGGAGGAGTTCAATTCAGAAGCTTCTCTTTCCTCTTGCTCTGTATCATGATTATTACATTTAATGTAACAAATATTGGTTTTATAAATTTTTACTTAAGGTCTGATTAGTTTATTAATAATCTTCCAGAATAAATAAATATTTGGGAGAGTGGAATTATCTCACTGAGATAAGTATATGTAGAAAAACAAGGGACATATTACTTCTTGTTGAAGCAGGAGAGTGGGAACATCTGAGGTTTTTCCTTCCTTGGTCACTTCATCTGTCTTTGCCCACTTTCCCCATTACATCATTACAATACATATATTTACCTTGAAGAAATGTTGTAGGAACCCATTTCTATACCTCTTCTCACAGGAGTCAAATACTCTTTACATATAAAGAGTTTAAGATTAGTGCAAAATATAAGTGTTAATATGTTAATGAAGTTTTGTGATCATACATTTTATAACAGCTTGCTTCTTTTTGATGTACAAGGTAAGTAGTTATATTGATTGGGAAGTTTTGTGGTATAAGGCATGATTAAGAATATTTTTGTTGTTTTATACACCTAAATTGAAAATCTGTGTATTTTCTCTCTAGCCTGTGTCCACATTGAAGGATGCCCAGGAAAAAGAGGTGAATAAAATAGCCAGTAAGAGATTAGAGCAGCAAGTGTTGACCTTGAAAGCCCAGCTCAGGGACCAGGCTGCATTACAAAATCAGTTTCATGACTTGCAGAATAAAGTGGAACTCCTTCAGGCTCAGCTATGTGAAAAGGTATTAAATTGTTTTCTGTGTGGTTAAATGTGAGCTTAGATGTCAGATTCTACATCGCTCTTTTCAAAGGGGAGAAGCAAAATAGTTTTCTTTCCTGGGAATGAATCTGAGGATAGTTACATGGTTTCCAGGCATATAAAAGTACTCCTAACTTCAGAGAATTAGGGAAAAGATGTAAACTGCCAGAGTGATCCATGTTATGGAAAAATGATAGATGATCATGAAAATTCAGTCTCTGCTCTAATTAATCCCCATAATGTAATGCAACCACAGTGATGCTGAAATTCTTTACAGAGCCACCTCCTTGGCTTAAATTGTCAGGATTTTTTAACATTCACAACTCTCTTTTTCCAACTGTGTCAGATTATGAAATTCCAAGCTAAGAGTAGAATTTTGGTGGAGTTTTCCTAACTTTTTTGGTTCACCTGCTAGGGTTACACATGAAGAGTTTCAGTATTTTCAGACAGGTGTGTGGTGTGGATTTTTGTCATAGTTATTCTGATGAGAACCCCCATGTATGCACAAATGCACTGACACAAGCAGTTTGTACACTTGGGCATTATTTTTCACCTGGCAAACCAGAACAGGTACATTAAGATTTGTAAAGCTGCTGCTGTAAGTGTGACTGCAGCTACTGAACTCTTGGGTGGAAACAAATTCCTCCTAGGACTTCTTTCCCTTAGATTTTGTTTCCTATTGGGAATTATATTTTGGAACAGGATAATAGTCACAATGTGAGCCAAATTGGAATTGCCCACCAGGCCCTGAAACAGCTACTAAATGGCATGTTCTCAATAGTGCTCTTTGTTCTTCATAGCCTGAGACAACGAGTAGGACATGCTTCTACTCTGAAATACAAGCGCTTATTGTCTTCTCCCTACTGGGAACAGGTTTCATTCTACTTTCTCCACAGTAAACCCATCTTTCTACAACTTTTGTTTCTGTTTCGTTGTTGTTTGTCTGTTTGTTAGGTGGTGGTAGCTTTGTTTTGTTTTTCCTAGCCTCACCCTGTGCTGTGGTTTGCTCTAAACCAGTCCTGTAAAGAGGGTTAGTGCTTTCTCTCAGGCGTGGGTTAGGGGATGCCTCTTAGAAGAGCAGTGCTGGTAAAATGAAACTGTTCTGTAGTGTCTGGTGTCACATCTGATGGTAGGTGAGCAAAGGGTGAGATATGCTGTCCATATAAATGGACAAATCCTAATTTTTCTCTTGCATCAGCAAGATGTGTTGCTCCCTGCCTCATCAAGAATTTAATGTCTCCAGTGCAGGGAACTATTGCCAGCTCTTTGTTTGTTTCCCCAGTGCAATATAAATACACGTTTCCCCTGTCCTGCCTGCTCTGATTCCTCCCAAGCTCACAATTTATTAGCTGAGGACAATGTGACCTTTTTCAGCATAACTGATTTCTCAAACAGGAGGGTTTTTAAATGATGAATATAATATACTTACTGTAAACTTTATAGAAATATAAATTGTCAGGCAAGATAAATGCAAAGGAATCTGTACTTTATTGTCAAAAGTACTGTGTTGATTCATAGTGGTAATGGATTTTATGTGGCAGGATGCTCTGCATAATCAGAAAGGAGGGTTACCATCAGTAGATTTTAATCATAAGGTACAGACTAAGTAATCTGGCTCCCTCTGCTTCACCTCCTAATAGAGGACATGTATCAGCTGTGTCAGAGTAAAAGGTTGTTGTTGATGGTTCTTTTCCAGAGTAGAATATACATGCAGAAAATCCCTCCTCTTTTCTCTGATTTTACAGT
>NW_005056268.1:0-3864 GCF_000277835.1 Geospiza fortis
TTTTTTTTTCCTGGTCATTTCTTGGTCTATTTTTACACTGTCATACGAAAAACATCTTACCCTTATGAAGTGTTTTTTCCCCATTCTGTTTCCTAAATTTCAACATACAAATATCCAGCAACACAAAATAATGGTGTTGTGTCAGATAATGTTTCAGATCTGCAAAACAAGAAGCCCAGACTATCACGTCCAAAGTTACTGAAAAGATTTCAGTGAACAGAAGGCAAAATTAATGGGAACTTCAAGTAGGGTTGCCTACCTCTTAAACAGTGATAGAATATTTAGATGCTGAAAATGTATTTAGACGTTTTACTTCTCACTTGGAAGAGGATACTTCAGCATGTTGGATCTGAAGAAATAAATGAAAAACTGAGATCCTAATGCTTGCCTTCTTCAGCATCCTTCCAGCCAGGTGCTGACCCACCAAGAAATTGCTCTGCTCAAATTTATCAACTGGTACTCTGAAATCTCATCTGGTTATCTCATCAAGTTTTACACCAGAGTGACACACAGCAAGGAGTAACTCTGGTGTGGTAAAGCAGCCTCACAACTACATGAGAAATCCATTCCCAAGTTATTCTGGTCAAGAGCACAGGAGGAAGTGAGGTGGATGAAGTCAGGCATAAGAACTGTAAAAGTGCTCACTCTGCCTTTTCTCAGCTGGGTGACACCACCTTCCCTCAGTGTGAAGCATCACCTCTGAGTCTGTAAATGTGAAGGGATGCTCAGCATGGGGAAAAGGATCACTTTTATGGGCCAGCCACTTAGATTTGGGTTGTCCCTTCAATTCTACCAAGCAGAGTAGCCTCTTGTGCTTGTGCTTTCATGCTGACCTCCAGAATGGGTAGGGAAGATGCTGTGTTATGGCTTTTGGGTGCACAGATGTTTGAAGCAACATTCTGTGTCCCATGTGCATGGATAGACTGCTCCTGTCACCTCATCAGTCAGTGCAACACATGCTGGAGTTCTCTAAAAATGGAATTCAGCGTGTAATTATCACTTTGGAGATGGGTAGGTTCTCCTGTGAGAGTGGGACATGGGAACACTCAGCACAGTGCACGAGGCTGGGAGAGAACCATCAGCTAAGGCTTAACAGCTCCATTCCCAGGACTGAGGTGCACTGTCTGCTGGGTCCTCAGCCCAGGAACTCCACAGAAGACAGGGATTTCCTCTTCAGCAGACACATAAAATGTACTTCTCTGAAAGGAAAAGGGGCAAAGAGATGGAAAAGAAGAGCCACATGGCTGATCTGAAGGGAAAGCATGCTTGCATTGACACTGAAACATTAGAGACATTGTTGGAGTGCAGTTCATCCTTGCAAAAATATTATCCTCGTCTCGATGCCAAGGTTGGTGAAAGTATGGGCTACTTGCCATGGAAGTGCTGGGTAGTTAGGCTAGACCTGTCATGGGGCTTATTTACTCTCTGCGCCCAACGTTTCAGACACACTCAAGTGTTGTGTTCATGTCTTGGCAGGAACTTCTCATTCATGCACTTTCTCCTGGTCCCCTCTGAGGAGTCTTCCTCCTCTGACATTGCAGTGGTTAAAATTTCATTGCTTGCTGAGAAAACCAACACTGATTAATTTCATCCTACTTGCATGGAAGAGGTAAAGTATGCAGGTCTCCAGCCAGGGACAAGGAAATCCCTGCTGCTTACATGCCACATCGAATAAGCAGCCCATGGTTGAGGCCATTGGACTTCAACAGTCTTCATTCCACCCGCAGGAAAGAGGCAATTATCCATAGCAGCATGGGGAGCAAACAGGAAGTAATGCAAGACATTCACTTTGATTACAGAATATCTTTTTTTATAGGACATAATATCCCACAAGGAAGAATTCAGCTGCAGCGTTACATCGACGCACCCTGAATTATTAAAGGAACGTGATTGAGGTTGCAAAGCTCAGCCTCAAGACCCAGGAAAAACCTAAATTAAGGTTGCTGGTGCAGCCTGAATGCCACTGCTCGCTGTGTGTGCGTTCTGGTACAGTCTTTAATTACATCACTGCAAACTGCTTTTCCCACAGGGCCTTCGCCTCATTCAACACACAGGACAGACAGTGCCTAATAATGAGCAGCTATTTGGTGTTTGGTGCTCTCCTCTGGTTCAGTGTGTGGCCCTGGACTGTATTTACTGCACACCAGTCAGGCCTGCTCTGGAGACACAGTGATTCATCTCCCCATGGATCTTTCTGTGACATTCTCCAACACAGCCTTTAAACATCTCAGGTGTATCATGGATCTATTTGCACCCCACCTTTGGGAGACAGAGACTCCAGTTTTGCAGATGGGGAACTGAAACATGTGAAGATTAAGGTAAAAAGTGTCCACTGATTGGTGCTACTTGATTTTCTGTGTATTTAACTTTAAATGCTGTTCTCTCTGTCCAAAGCCAACCTTCCATTTGCTTCAGTTGGACACGTTTGTAACCAAGACCCAAAAATCTCAAGGCAACTACTCAGAAAATGGAAAAAGCACAATTAGAGGCCAACTGTGAAAGACTAATTTTAAGTGACTTGCCTGTCATCACATAAGATCTATCCCTGTCCAATTCCTTAGTATGCCATTCAATTGCTTTGGCTATGAGACCATTTCCTTTGATGCTGCAAATCCCCATTTAAATTTATCACACACCTTTTACCTCATGCAGTAAATGAGTCAGCCATTCTATGCTCCTTTATTAGACAACCCAGTTCCAGCCCCAGACTAACTCAGGCTTTTGAACTGACTGCATTAGGGCTCCTGGGGAAGAAAATTAATTACTTGATATATATGCTGAAAGATTAATTTAAGCTGCATAGGCAGCCTTAATTCACAATTTATTTTAGGTTCTCATTGTTTTAACACATATTTTTTTCATGCTTAATTTCCTAAGCTTTTAAGGAACTGAAGAAAAAATGAAGAACAAAACCTGCTGTGGACCAGTGAAGAAAATCTTGCTCATTTGGAAGAGTTTACACAAAAGGCTGGGAACTTTCAAGAATGTGAAAGTTGGCAACTTGAAGAATGTTCTTTTAACACAGCTTTTCTTGAGCTCTTTCCTAAGTTTTCTTTGAAACAGAAAGTCCATCATGTTGACACTCATAGTGATACCCATACCAGCAGAACTGACACAGAGGTGTCAGGGTATCTGTCTGTGCTGGGAAAGAAGCTGTAAATTGTCTTGGCTGATCATCCTGGGCTCTCTGGACTCTCTGGACCATGACTGCCCTATTTTTAATTTCACCTTCCCATCCTAATTTTGCAGCAGCACTGCTCCTCCATTCTGCTTCCTCTAAGGTGATTTGCTCCATTTCTACGCTCAATCTCTTTAGACAGTGGTGCCAATTTCTGCCCCCAATCTGATCCCAGCACTTGTCCTACACTGACAGCGTGCAGCAGTACAGGTGGGATATGGATTCACTGCACACCAGCAACTCTGCAGCAGCTCTCCAAGTGCCACCCTTTGGGAGACATCTGCAAGACTTTGAGGCTCAGTCTGAAGTGGCTGCTTTCTCTCACTGGAGGGAAAAGCATGGAGAGATCCTCAAGATGGGATCCTTCCCTGAAATCCCTAAATGGCCTCTTCCATTTTTGACTGAGAGGATGAACAGCATCACTGAGTTGCAGCAATATATGTTAAACTTTGTCAGCTCCCTCAGCAGTGTGCAATGCAAATAACTTCCTCTGAAACTGCAATAAATCTCATACTTAGCCTGGATATTTAAAGAATAGCTATAATGGTGTTAATTCACCAGGGCTCATGCCCTCACCAGACTGATGACACTTCTTCGTCTTTCTGATCAATCTTGGCTTCCACCTTCAGACTGTTAGTTTTAATAAAACAAAATTAAAAAGAAGGAAAAAAAAAGAAAAAAGAAAA
>NW_005056269.1:0-3860 GCF_000277835.1 Geospiza fortis
AAAAATCATTAACAGACTTATTTCTCAGCAGTAATTAGAAGTATTTTAATGTAAAATGGAACACATTTTACATTACAACACAAGATGTCCCATTCATCTTCTACCTTTTGTAGGTTTTATTCTATTTTTGAGGCTCTTATGCAGAAAAAAAACCTTCTGCTCTTTCTCTTTAGGCATAAACTAGACTGTCAAGCATAGTTACCTTGACCTACTCTTCCTTAATGAAATTGGTTTTGGTGGGGTTTTTTTCCTTGTTTTTGTTTGCTTGTTTGTTTTAATTTGGTTTGTTGGTTTTGTTTGGTTTTTTTTTAAAGAGCAATTATTTTCTTCTGCACAAAATAATTGCCACATTATGCTTTTCAGATTAATTTTGGATCCCTATTTTGGTTAAATAGGGCATCAATGATCATGGTGCTCATTTTGTCAGAGCTGAATTAAGCCACACATTACTGCCTTTCTCCATGCAAAACTTGACCAAAAAGAAGAAAAAAAGAGGCAGCAATGTATATTTATTTCTGCCATGAGTTGTCTTTCTCCAGTGGTTCAAATGAACCCCCATTAGCTTTTTCCCTTTGTAGTCAGTATGCAGTTTAAAGTATTACCATTTTTTGCTAACTGCTTGTTCACACGTGTACATGAAGTTTACACTCACTTACATGTTAATATGATCAAACAACACCAGACTCAAAATTTAAGCAAAGCCTTAATTTTATCTTTTTTGGAGAGGAGTGCGCAAGTCAAGTTGTAATTTGAGTAGAGTGATTCTTCTAAGGAATACCAGGGAATTTCTAGGGAAATTCAATGGGAACTGCAGGTGCTTATCAGTGCATGGGAATAAATAAATTGAAATAAAAATCCCCACTTCAAGTGTACTCTCAAGACTGCCCCATAAGATCAAGCTAACCTTATCTTTCCAATCCTAAATCCACCACAATAGGATAGATGTTTCTAATTGTTTGAGAGATGTTGTGCACATGTATTTTGTAGTACTTTGCATGTTATTGAGATAAATCCTGCAATTTAAAGCTGCAGAATAGGCTTTCCCTTCCAAGGATGGATTTCTGTTAGGTCCTTATCTGCATATAGATGTTTATTTATGATCCTATTACCTGCAAAATTGTGACCAGCGCTTTTCAAATATTCCTTAGGGTTTCAATTGTGAGAGTTAACAGGCAAGAACAAAAGCAGCATTTTAAATAGCCTGCCTTGAAATTTTATGCCTACTATGAATTGCTCTCTAAGAAGTGCCCCAAAAGTAATCAGGAAAATCCTCATTTGAGGTGCAAAACTGTGTCTGGAAAAAATGCAGCCACCCGACCCTGAGTCCTGCATCCCCCAGTCCCTGTCAAACAGCATGGCAGCTTACCCCGTGACAATATATGAACAGGAAACTTCAAAGCAGTGTGACAGCTTTGAAACTGTAGTTTAAGGATAAAAGATGGTTGTTTAAAAGGACAAGAAGTTTTCAGCAGTCCTACCAAGCAGAACAGTAAGGTTAGGTTGCCAATCAGTGGTTTGAGTGCTAACGGGTCACAAAATCCTAAAACCAATTAACACCACACACATCCAAACACAGAATTTAACACCAAATTCTAAACAGTCTTACAATTTCACCTAAAAAAATACTCCTCCTTTAAAGAAGCAGAAACCTCCTGTCCACATCCACCATTCTCTTTTCCTGGTCTAAAGAGGTCAAAGGGAATAGGTGAAACCACAGAAGACTCCAGTTATTCCAAAGCAATATACAGATAGTATACATAGTATTACTACTTAAATATCAAAACAACAACAACAAAAGGCTACAACATCTTATTTTTGTTTAAAAGAGATGTGATGCAGTGAAGTAACAATTAAGCAGTTCAGCGTGAGGTTTCTGTTTTAGCAGGATGCTGTATTCACTGGATGGAAGAAAACCCAAGCACCTAATGACATATTTATCCTCTCAGAAGTATTTTTCAAATTAATATGTCAGTAAATGTCTTTAGAATACAGACATGTTGTGTATCCATCTTTTTAGTGAAGATTTCACTATTAAAAATCACCAAACTTTCTCCTCAGGTAACAGTTACCACTAAACACTACACAAGTTATGACACTGCTTTTCCTCTTCTAATTTCTTTTTCTGCTACTATGTTTACCAGAAGTTCACACAAAGGGCAAATCATATTTCACACCAATATGGAGCATTCACTTCCAGATCCCATAGCAATGCTCTCCCACCAAAGCACACGTTCACACAGGTTTGTGAAAGACCTTGTACATATTTATCTATCTCCATCTATTTTTGGAGTTACACCAATGTGCATGCTTTTTACTGCCTTGAAGGTTAGCTTTCCTTCTGAATTTCTTTTAAGTGTCTTTATCACTTCAATGCATCTTGGCAAGCCTGCTATTTCCTGGTATTTTTAAATACCTTTGGAGTTTGAAGACTCGAAAGTTGAGAGATTTTTATAACATCTAACAAGGGAGCATACCTTTAATTAAGGTCTCTCTATCTTCTGGTGACTGGAGTAAACTTGGTTATGAATAATGGACTACTCTGCATTCTAGTTTTTAAACTGATTTCACAACAGTTTTCACAAAATGGATGTGCTAAACTTTTTGAGTGACATCTTTCAACACCACAGATCTTAACATAAACACTGCCTATATCTCAATATCACTTTTTTGAATGTGCCTACTGTATATATTTCTTGCAGTATTTTCTGCTTATTCTAGCTTGAAGTTTACCTTGAAACAGTCTGGTCTTTTAAAGAGGGTTCTGCTAGGCACTGACTGATAATGCTTTGGTACCTTCCTGCAGAACACTATTATTTGACATCCTTACCCAATTTCCTCTTCAAACGCTAAAAAGAGATACCAAGAGAAATAAGCATCTTCCAGGAACTCTTTGACCCATCTCAGCTATCAAATATTTTAGAGGCATCCTCTGAACTACCACTTATTACAATTCCATCTGCTTCTGCCCCATTTACTGATAGTAGTGTTAATTCTCCTCTAGAATGGAATGTGACAACAAAGCAAATTTTTAAAATCTCCTGTTCTTGCTAACAGCTTTCTTACCAATTGAAGATGCTGGGTAAAAAGGAAAACATTATACACTTAGGCTTATCCAACTTCAGGCTTTATTACTTTAATGGGTTTATTAACTGATCCTGCCCAGTGTTACCTTGGTTTTGATCCCTGGCATTTTACCCACACAATAACCATCATGTCTTAATCTTGAATATGGGACTTTGCTTGCAAGTCCCAGGATGTCTTCCCCATTCAGATCTCTACAATCACCACCTTCCTTGCTTCTTCTGTCCTGTAACTCTCAAGCTCTATTGCCTGCCCCATAGTGAGGTTGCTTCTCTTCCAGTCCAAAGAAGCATTTTTAACCAAAAAAGGTTAGCTCTCATCCACCAGAGCCGAGTTCCCAATGTTCATCCAAGATACACTGTAAAGGCACATTACACAAGCCTTCCCTTGCTCTGTTCAGGGAAGAAAGAAAATATTGAAACTCTCTAAATGGAAGTGCTTGAGGGACCCTAATGAGCCACACTGAACCACCTCCACATTATGCAACAGAAACTTTTCCAACCATAATATCAGTATTTGCAGTCAGCTACATGCACAAAACCATAGACACTGCCCAGTGTTTTGAAGTCCACATTGGTCTTACAGGGGCAGAGTGACTGATGGACTGAATCTTCATAAGCACACATGGATACACTATCCCTGAGACTGGTGATCACAGAAATACTGTGTGCAAGGATGTACCATCAATCCACAATTTGAAAGACTTCTTTAATATCTTTCCTGAAGTTAAAACTAAAACCACTCATCATAGAGTAGGCCCTGTGAAAGAAAAAAAAAAA
>NW_005056270.1:0-3859 GCF_000277835.1 Geospiza fortis
ATAGAGAAGGCTGCTCTGGAGCTGCAGAAAAAGCTCACATCCCATCCCCCGAAGAGCAGGTTCCCTGATAAGGAGCTGTGCCAGAGCCTTGTCAAGTGAGTAGGGACTCCCATCCCCATCTCCAGGTGCCCCGTGGGAACACCCAGCAATGCCCCCTTCTCCCGAGAGCTGCTTGGGTCTGCAGAGCTGGGAACAGCCTGGACTCCAGAAAGGGTCAGGTCCCAGTGGCTGTGACATGCTGCACAGGAGCAGCGGAGTGTCCTCCCTTCCCCAGCACCACGCTGAGCTTTGGCCTGCTCAGCTCCCCAGAGGTGTGGGGTTCTGTCCCTAGAGTTGGGGACCCAGTGCAGACCTTCAGGCCCTTCCAGACAGCATAAATTCTGTCCCTGCTGACTAGCTCTGAAAGAAAAAGCTTCCAGCTGATGTCTTGGTTCCAACTAACAGGAACTGCGCATGTCAGCAAATGTTTTAACACCCAAAATCGGATGGCTTGAATCCTGATGAGGTGATAGGGCTTATCTAGGTAACATGGTGGGTCCCTTTGCACCATCATGAGGAGCAGAAGCACCAGAGGCTTCAATTCAGAAAGATGCTCTGCAGGACAGGTCATGTGATCTGTTTGCAGAACAATGACGACTTCCTGTGCAGGCAAACCTTATTCCTAGGCCCCAAAGCAAGGGCTCAGGCTGTGCACCAGGCTAAGCAGTTTCACTGAGACCAGTGGAGGCCCAGTGCACTCGCCTATACTGGCTTTTCATGGCAGAGGAGGTGTGGCCAGTGTCCATTTTAAATAATTTTATTTTCAGGTACCATTAGTAGGTGATGAAACCTAGGACCTGCACTCCTCCTGACTTCCCAAACTCTTTGCCAGGTGGTCAGGCTATGGGTTTCATGGGCTTGAGCTGAGTTTTTACAGCAGTGAATAAAGAAATAGCCACTTTATTTGTATCCTTGGTCCACTTGGACATGTAGCCAGGCTGTTGTTTAAGGACTGTCCTTAATCCTCCTTGCAGGGTTGAGCTGCCTGAGTATGTCCTGGACATGGGCACTGTCCTTAAGGGTTTCACTGAGAGCAGCACTCTGGAGATCAGCAACCCTGGGCAGATCCCAGTGTTCTTCCAGGTCAATGTATCTGTCCTGCAGGACACGGGTAAGCAGTGCTGGAGATGCTTCCTGTGGGCTTGAAGGTGTCTCAGACAGATTAGCTGAAGCCACTGAACTTGGGGAGGTATTTGAGCTTTTTCTTCTCAGTGCCCCTGCTGGGAGCTTTAGAGGCAGAACTCTCCTGGCCAGCCATGGCCAGGAACCTCTCCTGGCCTGCTTGTGACTGCTCTAACACTTCAGTGCAGGGGGCAGATGGGCTCATCATCCTCATGGGGTGGTCACCTCTCAGCATCTTCTGCCCTTGGCGCCCACGAGCAGCAAGTTTCTTTGGGCACTCTGTAGGCTTGTCTTGCCAACCAGTGGGGTCTGCTGTGTTTTGGAAGTGCTTTGTTTGGAGCTCACACTGTCACAGCACTTGTGTTCAGCCGTTATGGAGGAAGCAGCCTGTGAGATCCTCTGGTGGATCAGAAGAGTTTTCCAAAAGAGGCCTTGAGGCAAGGCTGCCCTTGCATCACACAGTGGCTCCCTGTGTCTGAGGGGTGTTCAGGTGCACTCTAAGTTTTTGTCCAGGTCACAGCACAGCGTGGGGCTTTTGCCAGACCTCTCAGCCAGGACACCTGTAAGGCCTTAACGTGCTTATGACACATTTTGCATTTCTGGTGTATCTCAGCTGCCTTGTGTTCATCTCTTCAAGGTTTCAGCGTGGACCTGGAACAGGTGGAGGGCCTGCCCCACAGCTACATCAAGAAATTTGACGTGCGCTTTGAAAGTGCCCGGCGGCCACGGGGTGACGTGGAAGTGGTGCTGCCCATACAGGTACCACAGCTCTTGGGGCAGGCAGCAGGCTGGGCACAGCAGCAGATGTCACCTGCACCCTCCGCTGAATTCTCTGTCCTTCTCCAGGTGGCAAAAGGCCCCACATATAACATCCGTCTTCGTGCCGCTGTGTCTGAACTGTCAATCGAACTTTCCAAGAGCACTCTGCACTTCTCTGCTGTCGTCGTTGGGCAGTGCAAGGTTGAGACAATCCAGCTCTGCAACTGGTTCCGAGTACCCTGCAGATGGTCCGTCAAGCCTGTTCAGAAGGTAAAGCACAGGCAACACTGAACACAGAACTTCTTGGTTGGGTTTTCTTTGTGATTCTTGCCCTTTCTGCTCCTGTGGCTGCCCGAGCACTTGGGTCTACAGTGTGTTTGAGGAAACTTCGGGGGGTCTAGATCAAGGCTGGTTTGCCTGGACCTGTTCCATTAGCAGATGCTTTGCTTTTCTGGCATCTTCACCCATTCCTCCTCCTGCTCTGAGGACAATAGTTCCCTATCTGCCTGCCCTGTCTACAGGTTTTCCCTCCTGCTGTAGGCTATGGGGTCCACACTTGGTTTGGCTGTGGGTGCTCTCAGCACCGTGTCAGTGTCTCAGAGCACGAGGAGACCTCACACAATTGGTTTCTGTGCCCAGAACACTCAGTGCAAGTACATGACAGCAGCCGTACATCAGAAGCAGCAGGCGCTGGAGGATGAGCCCTGTCCCTTTGAAGTGAAGCCCTCCAGAGGAACCCTTGGTGCAGGAAGGTGCCAGAATCTGCAAATCCTGTTTACACCCAAGGAGGAGGTGAGATTGGCGGGTGTCAGCCCAGGAGGCCTGTCAGGGCTATCTGGAAATGAGGGCCTGGTGCAGAGAGTGTGGTAGGAGCTCTGCCTTCACAGGGAGCTTTCTGCAAGCCCCAGACTCAGCATGGCCCAGTTCACCCCACAGAGCTCTCCCATGAGATGTGCTTTGAAATGCCCACAGGGAGCTTGCACAGAGAGCACCAGGGCTCTGAGGCTGCCTCATGGCACATGGGGGGGATGTGCCCAACTCCCCTCAGCCTGCCCCTTGCCTGTGACACTCGGTGCAGAGCAGCTGCCCACTCACAGAGGATAATCCTGGAATGGCTCATCCTGCTGCAGGACTGACAGACCAAACAGCCACCACCCACCTTCCTGGGCACGGCAGGATGGTCACCTGTAGTGGGGTTCTGCCAACAGTCCCGGGGGCTCTGGCCTGCCTGCACATTCCTGTGCAGCTGGGGATTCAGCTTAAAGGACAAAGCATTCCCAAAAGAGGTTTGCCTGTGGCTGCTGGGTCTCAGAAACTGGCAGTGTGTACCAGCATGGACACAAGTGCTTCTGTGTCCACACACAGTCCCAGGGATCTTTTAATTGCTCAAGAGCTGTAACCATCTTGTGTCTGGCTTGGACCAGAGCCAGACACTAAGCAGAGAAGATGACCCTTACTTCTTGCCAGCAAGAGCTCATTTGCCTCTCCTGGAGCTGGTGTTTGCCTGCTGCAGCAGTGCCAGGACTGTGTCTGGACACTGTAACCCCAGGTGCCCTTCCCATGAGCACTGCACTCCTGCATGGCTAGGTGAAAATGTCTGACAGTCCATTGTACATCCATCTGATACCAAATACCCAGTTACAGTGCACACCAGCATTCATCCCAGTTACCCAGACCCAGACTACTACAGATGATCTAGTCCCCAGCATAAGTAAATATCTGGTTTCCATTCACCTTGGAGGGACTGATAACACCCTGACCTTAGGGCAAGCATTGTTGTATTTAGGGTCCTGTCACCTGGGACTTCATGGATGAGTTTTCTGCACTTTCCTCTTTTCAGAGGTCTTACAAGAATGAGCTGGAGCTTATCATTTATGGGAGCAGCAATCACTTAAAGCTGCACCTCCACTGGCAGTGTGTCCTCTTGGGTTGCTGTTGA
>NW_005056271.1:0-3858 GCF_000277835.1 Geospiza fortis
CATTTAGCTGGACTCACCAACCTGTGAAATTGCTACATTTAGTGACATCCATCCACTACATCTTCCATTTACAGTTTGTCTTCTCTGTCTCATACACCAAAATCAAATGTCTGTGTTCTGTAGGAAGCAGAGCTGGCACCAGGAGACTACTGCATAGCTACAGACATTTCCTCAAACAGTTGCAACAACACAAGTGGTCTACCTGGTGTAAATCCTTTGGTTCATGTAGTTTCTCCCCTATCTGCCTGACAAACACCAAGCTCACCTACTTTCCCACATGAATAAACCACTACATGGAAAGAAAAGGCTGAACACTGGATGACAACACCTTCCTTTTGATTCTATATTTTCTACTCAGTTGTGTGACAGTGATCAAGGCTTGGAAATGGCACTTCTTATTTTCCTAAAGCATTATGGTGTGATAACGACTTTTACAGCACTGTGCTTAAGCATTTTGGTTTCAGCTGCTTGTGTTGCTTGTTCTTTCAACTTGTAGGGTGGTCAAATGGTATGTGATGAGGGTTGTTCAGTTGTGCAATTTTACTCAGTCTTTAGAGACCTCTTCCCCTGGCTGACCAACAATAGGACGCTGCCAAATCTCGCTCAGGGCTGAGAAACATTGCTGAAGTCCAAACATGACAGAACACATGGAGTTTGAAAAAGCCTCACACTTTGCAGTATTCACATTCTTCTTAAGATAGAAAAACACTGAAAAGACAAAACATTAGGAAAGGACAAATTACAAAAATAATTGGGAATAGGACACAATAATTATTTGTAAGCTGCAGAAAGGAAAAGACCAAAGAAAGGGAATAAAGCATCTCAGAGGAATAAATGACAACTCTGAATGTTTTGAAGACTGCCCATCACTAACTCAGGACAGATGCTTTTTCAAAGACCTCAACTTCAAGCAATGCCAAAAACTTTAGGCCAGGCAGAGGTAGTCACACAAACCAGTATTGACTTTTAATTATTTTATCTGTCAGAGGAGATGTTGGGGATATGGTTGTAAGTGTTCATATAAGGATTTGGTTGTAAGTATTCATACTATGGGCACATCTTCCTTGGAGTAGTGTGATTTTAGTGCAGTAGAGTCTGCATGTGCTACTCTATCCCTCTGGTCCTTTGTAGATCTTGTATAGAAATCTTCAGAGGTTTTAAGGGTTGTTTGGTAGGGAAGAACCCTAACTCTGGTAGCTACCCAAACTTGTGCAAAAATGCCTGATTTGCTGTATAATATGTGATTTACCAAGTTTAAAACGCAATGGGAACCAACATCCCCTCTCTGAAGGAAGGTGGTAACAGGCAAAGTGCTACACAAGCTAAGGATCTGCCAGCTGGAATATTGGTGACAGTCACCACTGTCATCATCATCACCACCACATTTAAAGTCCCTGAAGTCTGCAGAGTGATATGTAAACCCAAATTCTATTATATTTCTGCATCATTAGTATTATCATTAAGGAGAGTTCTTAAATTACCTGAATTTTCTGCATGATTAAAAATTATTTCCTAGTAGATAAAATGCAGCATTTGAATCTGGCAATACAAAGATGAGTTTTGTCCATTGAAGCAATCAAATCTTAAGTATCTATATAAACTGACAAACTTAGAAACACTGTGAACACAAACTTTAAAAACTAGATTAAAGTAACAGAAGTGGTTGGAAAAAGTCAGTCTTTCTCTTCCTGCATTGGTTCATCCCTAGAGTTAACAGCCAATTTGCCTCAATTTCTGGACAACAAGTACACAGCTGGCAAAAATGTATTCATATTTGAATCAGCCTTCAGAGACTCTTAGAAGAGTTTGTACCTCTGTTCTTGCAGAGATGTCCTTACTTCAGTGTTTGTGGGGCAAAGCTGTAGCTCAGAAAGATTACTGGGTCTATGAGTCAGAAAATGTACAGGGAAGAAAGTCCCTGTACTCATTCTTTGAAATGTGCAAGCTGAAAAAGACTTTGTCTTTCTAAATTACATACAGCCAACAACCAAATTCCTGTTGGATAAGGTAAGGCCCTAGGGTCTGTGTTGGGGCTTTTTCTGTTCTAGGGGGTTTGCTTCTTGGTAAAACAAGATTGAAAATTTTCTTTTTGGAAAGATAAGAATGACTTCCTCACTTTACATAACATAGATTTTATAGTTAAGTAATCAAATGGCATTCATTTACAGTGCTAATAATATACTACAGGCCCACAAAGTATTGTAATGTTGTGGTAATATCGAAATAAACTTCTACCTTGTTAAATGAAACACATTCACTTTTCAAAACAGAATTTCAGTTTTCAGAATTACTTTCTATTGAAACACTCCAAATTTTCACAGTCCATCAAAATTTGAATTAAAACCAAGTTCTGAAATTATGATCTGGTGGAAGGAAATTTGTTTGGGTTTTTCTTGTGTGAAAGGGAAAATCCTTAATCACCACAAGCCACCAAGCAGCTGCTTAGCTTATCTTAGTTTGACAGCTCAAAAAAACCATCTGCAGTCCCACTTCTTTCTTACACCAAAGAGGGAGCTGTGAAAGCTCATCATGATGATAAATTTTCTGACCTGATTCTTATCCTGCCTCTGCCACTGACCCTCATATGGTAACCCAGCACCAAACCATGCACTAAAACAGGCTGTAGTGCTAGAGCAAGAAGTCTGTCAAGGACTGTAGTCAGTGACAATTTGGGACATAATTTGTATTACAGATTTAGCTACCCTTGTAGTCAGATAGATCTTGTGTGTGCAATTATGTTTGCAGTCTTGCATAATACAGTTTTCCTTGTAATTGTCAGCTTATTAGCTCAGTGTTTTAATTTTGCTTTCTCCCAATTATTTGCATGCTTCTTAATTGGAAGTCATTAGCATATGTAAATACTCCATTTCCATGGTGTTTTGCAGTATGAGCTCATTGTGTTAAATTAATTTGCTAGCTAAATAGCCCTAAATGTTAAAAGAAGATAAATGTGTACATACAGTGTATGAATATATATCTAAATGTACAGGAAAATTGTACACAATATCTTTTGTGCTTTGTTTAAAATGAGTTAAATGGAACCTGTCTACCTTCAATACTTTTTAAATATATTTACTTTGTTACATAATTGACTATTGGAATCCCATTCACACACAAAGAATCATATCTGAATCACTTCCTTTTCAACAGAACTAAATTACTTTCATATTGTAACATATCTTACTGTTTGGCAGCTGAAGAAGATACTTAACAAGTCAACTTTTACCAAAGGTTAACACAGATGCCTCCCATTCAGAACTGAGTGAAAAACTACTGTAAAAACATGAAATCTTGATCTAAATAGGACTTTCTAAAGGAAACCACAACACAACAGTTTAGCTAATGCCTCTTAGAGCTAATCAATTAGTTTTATTTTCTTTTAATAGAACATGTGATTCACTCTGACAATTCAAAGGAAGGGAAAACTAGCTATATTAGCCAAGGCTTTTTGGTTAAACTTGTTCCTCATCATTAGCATTACGTGCAATAGACTTCCTGCTTACAGGGAACTTTACACTGACAGGCTGTTTTTTAGTGATCCAGATAAGTTAGGACTCAAAGTGCTCTGTGAGCGTGGGGCCTTGGCATGTGACACCAGAATGCAGCTGACCTGCAGAATGGGCATGAAAATATAAACAGAAATGCTTGAGAAATTCATTGGTTGACTTTGCATAAGGAAATGCTGTAAGAGACGTAGTTTATGAGTCTTCTGATAATGCAGAGGATTAAGACTGGTACCAGAAAAGCATCACTCACAGACATCTACATAGACAAACACTCCACAGATCAATGGACATGTGGCAGCATCCTTACTAAACTTAAATAATTTTCCATGAGAGGAGAGGAGAGGAGAGGAGA
>NW_005056272.1:0-2104 GCF_000277835.1 Geospiza fortis
CTGTGCCGGAAGAGGAGGGGTCAGTGCGTGGGGGAGGGGAGGATTTGCACCCCAAAAAATCCCCAAATCTCCAATTTTAACCCCAAAATTCCCTTGCCAGGCCAAAAATTAGAACATTCAACCCCCAAATCACCGATTTTAACCCAAATTTCCCCGTTTTAATCCCAAATTTGGCCATTTTGACCCCAAATTTCCCGCTTTGTTCCCAAATTCCCCGCTTAATCCACAAAATTGCCCCCAAAATTCCCATTTCTATCCAAATTTCCCAATTTTAGCCCCCCCCAAAAAATCAGCATTTTGTCCCCAAGGACAAAATTTTGACCCAAATTCCCACGTTTTACTCCAGAATTGACTTTTTGCCCCAAAATTCCCCATTTTGACCCCAAATTTTTCCATTTTTGTGCAAAATTTAATATTTTCCCCTCAAAATTCCCCATTTTGACACCAAATTTCCCATTTTGGCCCCAATTTTTCCCATTTTTGTGCAAAATTTAATATTTTCCCCTCAAAATTCCCCATTTTGACACCAAATTTCCCATTTTGACCCCAATTTTTCCCACTTTTGCCCCCAAATTAACATTTTTCTCCCCCAAATTTCCCATTTTGACCATTTTACCCCAAAATCAGCCGTTTTGAGCCCAAGTTTGGCACTTTGCCCCCATTTGACCCAAAATTCCCCCATTTTTATCCAAAAATTAACATTTTCCCTCAAAATCACCCTTTTTGCC
The DNA here is from genome assembly GCF_000277835.1 of Geospiza fortis. Lineage (NCBI taxonomy): Eukaryota > Metazoa > Chordata > Aves > Passeriformes > Thraupidae > Geospiza > Geospiza fortis. Next base: position 729 of record NW_005056272.1, read on the forward strand.
ACCCAAATTTCCCTGAAATCTCCATTTTGAACCCAAATATTTCAATTTTACCCCAAAATCTGCAATTTTTAGCCCAAGTTGGCCCCAATGAGACCCAAATTTCCCCATTTGCATCCAAAATTTACTATTAATATTTTCCCCTCAAAATTTCCCATTTTGACTCCAAATTTTCCCATTTTTGTGCAAAATTTAATATTTTCCCCTCAAAATTCTCCGTTTTAACTCCAAATTTCCGCATTTTCCCCCCAAAATTCCCATTTTTGTCCCCAAATTAACATTTCCCCCCCAAATTTCCATTTTCACCCCAAATTTTCCCATTTTGAGCCCAAATTTTCCCATTTTCACCCCAAAGCCCATTTTGACCCAAATTTTCCTGTTTTGACCCAAAATTTCCCATTTTAATTCAAAATTTAACATTTTTCTCACCAAAGTCGCCCATTTCCCCTTCCAATTTCCCTCTTTGCTCCAAATTTGGCCATTTTGCCCCAAATTGCCCAACTTGACTCCAGATTTGCCCCTTCTCTCCCAAAACTTCCGATTTTCCCCAAATTCCCCCAAAATCACCAAATTTCTCACAAAAAAACTCCTTTTGCCCCAAAACGCCCCTTTGAACCCCACAATCCGGCTCTTCTCCCCCCAGATTTCTCATTTTTCACTCAAATTTCCAGACTTTCCCCCAAACTGGACCTTCTAACCCCAAACTGCCCATTTTGATCCTAAAATTTCATGTTTTTCCCCCAAAATTCACCCATTTCCCCAAAATTCCCATTTTCACCGCAAAATTCCCATTTCCACCCCAAAATTCCCATTTTCACCCCAAATTTTCCCATTTTGAGCCCAAATTTTCCCATTTTAACCCCAAAATTCCCATTTTCACCCCAAAATTCCCATTTCCCCCCCCAAATTTCCATTTTCACCCCAAATTTTCCTATTTCTCCCCCAAAATTTCGCATTTCCCCCCAAATTTTCCCATTTCCACCCCAAAATTCCCATTTTCACCCAAATTTCCCATTTTCCCCCCAAATTTTCCCATTTTCACCTCAAAATTCCCATTTTCTCCCCAAATTCCCATTTCCACCCCAAAATTCCCATTTTCCCCCAAATTTTCCCATTTTCACCCCAAAATCCACATTCCCCCCCAATTCCTGTTTTCACCCCAAATTTCCCCATTTTCTCCCCAAATCCTCATTTCCCCCCAATTTTTCCCATTTTCCCCCCAAATTTCCCCATTCCTCCCAAATTTTCCCATTTTCACCCCAAATTTTCCCATTCCCCCCCAAAATTCCCATTTCCACCCCCAAATTTCCCCATTTTCACCCCAAAATTCCCATTTTCCCCCCAAATCCCCATTTTCACCCCAAATTTTCCCATTTTCT
>NW_005056272.1:2367-3854 GCF_000277835.1 Geospiza fortis
GTCCAGGGGGCTCCCGCTGGCGGGGGCTGAGCCCCGGCGACGACACCGGGACCCTGCGCATGGGTGACCTCGAGGTGGCCGCCTGAGCCCTGGCCACGCCCACCAAGATGGCCGCCGCTGCGCCCGGACCACGCCCACCAAGATGGCCGACACCCTCCCCAAAATGCAGCCGAGACCACGCCCCCAAGATGGCCGGCAACTCGTAGACCACGCCTCCAAATATGCTGAGACCACACCCACAAAATGGCCGGCATGCCATAGACCACGCCCCCAAAATGGCGTCCATGCCACGGCCCCAAGATGGCCGCCAGTTCAAAGGCCACGCCCCCAAATAAAGCTGAGACCACGCCCACAAAATGGCTGACAACACACTGGCCACGCCCCAAAAGGTGCTGAGACCACGCCCCCCAAAGATGGCCGACAACTCACAGGACACGCCTCCAAAATATGCTGAGACCACGCCCACACAATGGCCGACACGCCACAGACCACGCCCACAAAATGGCGTCCATGCCACGGCCCCAAGATGGCCACCAGTTCAAAGGCCACGCCCAAAAGATGCAGTGACCACGCCCCCAAGATGGCTGACATATGACAGGCCACGCCCACAAATAAAGAATGGCGTCCATGCCACGGCCCCAAGATGGCCACCAGTTCAAAGGCCACGCCCAAAAGATGCAGTGACCACGCCCCCAAGATGGCTGACATATGACAGGCCACGCCCACAAATAAAGCTGAGACCACGCCCACAAAATGGCTGACAAGTCGCAGGACACGCCCCCTAAATGCTGCTGAGACCACGCCCCCAATATTTCTTGGCCACGCCCCCAAGATGGCTGAAATATCTCAGGCCACGCCCCCAAATTCTGCCGAGGCCACGCCCCCAAAATGGCCATCGCCGTTTAGGCCGCGCCCCCAAAATGGCGTCAGTGGGTGGGGCCAGGCCGAGGCGGCCAATGGGGATTGGCGGACCCCGTGGTGCTGTGTCCTGATTGGTCCGATTGGATTTGGGGGCTATGTATGCAAATGAGATGCTAATGAGGGGTGCGGGTGAATCCTTGGAGGGGTTCTGGGGATTTAGTGTGCATTAAGGTCTTATTATGCAAATGAGATGCAAATGAGGGGCCCAGGACGGCCTCGTGAGGGGCCCTGTGGGGACTTGGGTCTGTTTTAATAAACATTTATGCAAATGAGATGCAAATCAGGGCTGCAAGGAGGGTGCCTGGGGGTGGTTGCAGACTTTGGGGGGAAATTAAAGCGTTCTTATGCAAATGACATGCTAATGAGAGGCACAGGACAGCTCCTTCATAGACCCTGGGGGTGTCTGGGCTGCATTTATGCAAATGAGATGCAAAGCAGGGCAGCAGGCAGGCTCCCTCGGGGGCTGTTTGGGGGAGGAAATCGAGGAGGTTCTTATGCAAATGAGATGCTAATGAGGGGATTGGTCGGGGCGGGGCCGGGCTGGGATCCATTGGGATCCATTGGGA
>NW_005056273.1:0-3853 GCF_000277835.1 Geospiza fortis
CCCCAAAAAAAAAAATCTGAGTCCAAATCAATTCACACGCAGAGCATTTCCACACTGTCAGTTTAAGAGATAACTATACTCTCTGCTGACAGAAGTCAGAGTCAAGTCAGCTTGCTATCCTTCTCCCGGCCATAAAGGATTCCCAGTCTTCAGGGCTCTGAAAGTAACCTAGGGAAGGCAGCCTAATCCTAAATGCCTCTGGCTCATGTGGAGCACCCGACCCTTTCATCTTCTATTCTCTGTACAGATTCCTGCCATACCACTGGCTGCTGCACCAAACCTCCCCCACCGCTGAGCAAAACCCAGAAAGTGGAATAGGAATGTTGCTTTCCATTCCCCTCGAGGCTAGCCAGGACCAGAGACACTGCAACAACCTACTACTCACCCTCACTCTCAGTAGCAGACATTGGAATGCTACTGCTACCCCTTGAAACAAGGAAATAAGGCAATAAATAATCCTAAAACAATCTCTAGAGGTCTTGTAGGACACACAGGTAACTGTGAAACCACACAGGAAAATCTTTCCAAACCCAGTTAAACAGATCAAGGCAGGTAAGTTCAAAAGCTAACTGGGAATGATATTCATATGAACAAGCATTACAAAAAGTCAGCAACAAGATATCTAAAAGTAGGCAAAGAAGAGCCGGGGTAAGCTTCTAGACTGTCAGTACTGCTGAGAACACAGCATAGCTAGAATTGTTCTGCGAAAGGTAAACACTCCAGCAGACCTCATAGCAACTTTCCCATGCTTGGAAAACACAGGCAGGGCTGCCATTCTTCAGCTCTGTACAACAAGGCAAGTCAAGTCTGGGGTTTCCAAGTCTTGGACATCATCCAAGCAGTGATCTGACAGACACATCACCTCTTTTCATCAGGAAAGAAAATACCCACATAGATTAATCACTACCTCTGAACCACCATCAGACCAAGGAAGGTCACCTGTCCCCTGATGCAGAATTGCAGCTGTTTGGGTATCTTCTGTCACATACTGATATACCTGGCAGGGACAAAGGACAAGATGCAGGCACATGCACTTTCAAGTGGTTTAACTGTTGTCTGTAAGGGAAAAGGACTTCTTCAGTCTCCTCACAACACTGCCAAAGAAACTGTTTCTGATTCTACGTAGACAAGATTTCTTTCTAGGGAACAGTTACTTTGGTACAGCTAAGTTAATAGCTTGTTTAACAAAAATACAAATTAGTGCTTGAGCTAACAAGGAGCAGGCAATGGAGGGAAGGAAGCAATAAAAGAAGGAAAAGTGTAATGAGGTTTATGGACAACATTCTGCCATGTAAAATATAGGTGGAGCATCTATTCTTGACCACATCATGGCAGATCCAGTCTTTCTCTAAGGGAAGTGAGATCCTTTAGAAGTCCAGCTTCACAAGTTTTTATCTTCTGGATGCAGCATTCATTTCAGAGTAACACACCAGCAGTATGGCTGCATTTCTTCAAGACCTGCCACATCTTCAGCAAATTGCCACCAACACCCTGCCACCAGTCCACTTCAGCATGTCTGTGTATTGACCCCGCTCCATCCCAGGCTTTTATAAATACAGATTACCTGATCCATCACATTAGCTCAGCCCTGTGCTCTGCCCTGTGTGGCACCACACTTTAGCAATATTTATCAGCTTTCCCTATGCCAAGTTTGTTGGAAGGCGAACCTGTTTGTAACACAGGTTGGTGGGTGGAGATTTTCTCTCTTTTCCACTCTGGGAACCTATATCATTATAGTCCTCCTATGCTTGGAGGTGCAAGTGGTAACAAGGGCAGGTGAAAAGCAGAACTCAAACTGAGACTAATGAGAATTTTAAAGTATGATTTTATTATATCTGGACTTGGCTCAAAATTGTGATGCTAGTGACAAAACCTAGGGGGAACAAACACCTTAATCGTTTGTAGACATCAAAAAATAAAGGAGCAGTAACAGTCACACAGGCACACGAAATCAAACTGTCCATTACACCCTTTAAACCTTACAAAGTATGCCTCCTCATAAAACCCAGGTAACAAACAGGAAGAAAAGCACAAAATACCTCCACACCTGAACCTCTCCAAGCATCACAGACACCACAACTGACTTTGTGAAAAACCTCCTCTCAGAACCAGGGATCTGCACAATGCATTCAAAGTTCCATATTTAGAAGTCCTCAAGTGATAAACAGGTAGCAGACAATAGCCACAGTTCTCTGATTCTCAGTTGTATAATGTGGAGTGAAATATGTCTATCCACTTGCTTTCATTTATTCCATGAAAAGGCAACAGATGTACTTAATATTTCCTGATAGTGAGTTTTATTAACAAAGTCAGAATATAACCAAACAAGTCTTGACAGTTAAGCTATCACTGACCATCACACTTCAAAATATAGGTTATGCTAAGCTTGATCCCCCCAACCAGACTGTGCAATTGGATTTTAAGCTGGCTTTTGTTAAAAGCCTCTATCAAACAGTACACATCCCTGCCCACCTACAGCTATGTCAATTCATAGGCTCATCACTGAGATGGAAAATTTGCTACCTCAGTTCTCCTTGCCTGCTTCTCTGAACCCCAAGCATTCACACCAGCCTGTTCTTTATGTCAAATTTAGCTCTCACCAGACTTTTTGTATAGTTCTTCAATCCACTACAGCAGGAGAGAGCTATTCACCTGAACACAAAAGCTGGTACCAAGTAGTGTCTGTAAGCAAGGACAATAATGCCTTTTGATAGCAGTGAGCTGTTGTTCTCCTACAGTGTTTTGACTGCAAACTTGATTTGTGATTTCAACAAGAGTCATTATCTCAGTCAGCACTCACCTTGCATCATACTCCTGTAGGCTGTGTCTGTGATGGCATAGATATGAGGGGGCATTTCATGTCTCTTTTTGCCTTTGTACATCTCCACTATTTCTTCTGAGTATATGGGCAGGTTCTTGTAAGGATTGATTACCACGCAGAACAGGCCTGAGTAGGTCTGGAAAGAAAACACCCCAGCAAACAGACAGAAATTAAAAATGTTGTATACTTGCATATTTTAACAGTACATTACTTGAAAAAACAAACAAACCAAACAGTGCTTTTTTAATTACTTCTTCCAGTAATGCCATGTGGAATGCTTCCCACTAAACAATATTAGAATCTGAGCAACAGGCGAAGTCCTCTCACCTTGACCAGTACTCAACTCTTCCAAGTGTGCACTGAACACCCACTGACCCATCAGTAATACTGATATCACTGATCTGCTCCCTAGCTAATTAACAGTCCACTAGGACTGGCTTTTCTTCCTTTCAAAGTAAGTGCCATTTCATGATAGAATGTAGGTGCTTAGCTTCAAAATGCATACATTTTATGTTCTGTCTCGTGTTTAATATCCATTTATCTAGTAAATGATCACTAAACAAAATAGAACCTCAAGCCAAAATAGTTACTAAAAGAAAAATAAGACCAGTCTACTCCTGAGAGGTTTTCAAGACAGCTAGACCATGTCGAAGGCAGTGCCATCCTGTTCTGAATGGAAAGCTGGATTAGATGGCCTCCTGAAGACCCCCCAAGCCTGAACACTTTCATGATTTGTAATGTAGCAAGTGTGACTAGAACTAGATTCAAATTGTAAGGTCAGCAATGTATAGTGTGTTCAGTATGTATGTCTAGAATGCTCAGTATTGTTCCAAGCCAGTCAAAAAAGTTCTAAAAGAAGTCATCAATATATGCCAAAGTTTGCTTCTAATTCATATAAAATGGTTAATTCATTATCTATGACAGCAAACTTCCATTTCTCAATTGGTTTCCACTGGCTTAAATTGCACAGTTCTGAGGGAATACAACTGTCAAAACACTTCCAGTGAAAATATTAAGCTTCTTAAAAAAAAA
>NW_005056274.1:0-3849 GCF_000277835.1 Geospiza fortis
CAGGCTGGGATTGCCATGGAGCTCTCCTGTACTGTGCCTGGTGCAGTACCTGATCAAAACATTCAGGTTTTTTTCTGCTCAAGGTGCTTTCAGCTGTGTATTTACCTGCTTATAAGAATTTTTTGGAACAGATGGCAGATATTTCATTTATCAAGAGAGAAAACATATTCTTGAAGGTTTAGTGACATCTGGATCTATACATGCCCATATGTATATAAATACGTTTGTGTGTGCATGCCTAGATGTAGAGGGAGATGACTGATGGATACACAGTTCATAAGAGAGTCACAATTCATTTCTCTGTGTAGATACATGTACATAAATACAACATTCTTAGGCTCCCTAAGACAGACTGCAGCTTCTGGATGTTAAAATATATCAGTACATAGGACAGTTAACTAGTACAAAGCAATAATCTTCTCTTTCATTTGCCATTTTTCTTCAGAGGTATTTTTTTGTATTGTTTGCACACCACTGCCTTTGTACTTTGATTACAGCTACACACGTAATAATAAAAATTACAACGAAGCTGAGCCTATTCCATCTACAGGGTGATAATCATGGTGTGTGTATTTCTGGCACATTGCAAAACATTGGAAATCCCTGGCCAGGTGTCATCAAGTGGAATGGAAAATATTTACCCAAGAGGTGTACTTTTAAACCAGCTGACTAAATGCCTGTTTTCCTCAGCTGTTCTTTCTGCTGGAAGTTTTCCCAGGACCTGTTTTCTGCTTTGTGGACCTGGTGGAGAAGTGACCAACTGCACAGTGTGAGAATGCTGGAAGTCAGGAGGCTGTAGTTAACCATTCATGAGCAACTGAGGACTGAAACCTGTCTGCAGAGCTAACAGAGAAAATTATCTGTGAATACTAACTAACTTCCCAGCCATGATGACCACATTCCAACCCAGATAAAAGAAAACTGGACCCATAGTTCTATGGAACCAGGAGCATTTTCATGGTCTTCTCTTGCTGTGACCACTGACATCAAGGTGTCCTGTTAGGTTTTCATTCTTAGCCTCATTTTAGATAATTCAGTGGCCTTCAGAAAAGGCCGTTCACCATCCCTTTATTCCCCCAACCATAAAAAAAGTGACAAAAATAAGTAAGACTGGGTGTGGTAACTAAGTATATGAGGAGAAGGAGTAAGAGGAAGGAACGTACAACCCTCTTCATCCTATTTCATCCCTTGCCCGCCCTCTGTGCCTGACCAGTCTGTACATAAATACATCTGCCTTTGCTGGTAATTCAGCTCTTCTTATGTGCATATATCCAGCACATCTGGATAGTTATTATCAAGGCAGTCATATTCCTGAACAGGAATAATCATCAGCCAAATCAGCATCTGGAGACTGCATTCTCATTAGACTTTTACTTACTACCAATAATCACATGCAGAAACTTTCTGCTGGACTTCTCCCTCCTGAAAAACAAAATTATTCAGTGGAGACAGGCTAAGGAGTTTTCAGGTTAGGTTGTTTTGTGCACAAATATTACAAACAAAATATCAAAGATAAATGTGCCTCTGTTCATATTGATCCTGTTTCCAAACAAATCTCCTGTTTGAGCCTTTCTTCTTTTGCCCACTAAATCCCCTCAGATAACAGTGGTTGTACCTACAGGTCACTCTGAGCTGACTTATACCAAAGATGAAAGGTCAGCCTTTGCATTATCCATATGGCCATTTTGCTGCCTCCTACCCTTTTTTCACCTGTGTATCTGCTTGATGCTCCATTGTTCAGGTTATGTGTGGAGCTGGAGATCCAGCAGCGGCCACGGCTGAGCTCCTGCTATGCCACATGCAGGTTTGTGGTTTGTCTGGGAGAGCCTGGTCATCACAGGGCAACAGTCACAAAGCCAGGTCCACGAGGGAGGAAGGTCCTTTCCTACAGGCAGGATTTTCAGGCACTGGGAACCTCTATTTCATCTCACAGAGAGGGGATTCTGATGCTGTCTAGAAATTATCCAGCAGAGCAATCACCTCTAAGAAAGGATTTCCTTTTTGTTTGCTGTGAAAAATAGAATTGGTCTGCCTCCTAATCCAGCTGTCCACAAGAAACTGACAGTTATACTTCTTATCAGAAAACTCTGATGTTGTTTTTCCCTTTATAGTTCAAGCACCTATATACCAGGTTTAAGACTTCACCTCACTTCCTTTGTTTTCAATATCTCTTCATCAAGCAACTCATCTTGTAGCATTTTTAAGAGAATCAATAAAAAAGGCAGCAAGGTTGCCTCATGCTTGCAAAGCTTTTGGTACAAATATGTAGGTTAACTGGGACTTTTTATGAAGATTTATGCCTAGCAACTTAATGCCTTTACATTTATTTCCTCACATTTACTTCCAGCAGTTCTGTTGCTTTTTTATTACTGAAGATCTATGATATCAACAATCCCCCTCCTTCCTTTTAGATTTCTACTAATGACCACCAGCAATGGGATTTTGCAAGTCAAACAGTAATGTAAAAATTTCTGTCAAATTCATGGGATGTACTTCTATGCTTTTACTACAGCCCAAAGGCAAAAATTTCCTGCTGTGTTGAATGTGTGTACCACATTGGCTAATTGTGATATGATTCATGTAAAAAACCCACAAAATGAAACAAAGTATGGTTTAAAGCATACAAGCAGTAAACCTCCAGATCCTCACGTGCCTTGAAGGTCATTCCCTGCAGAGAGCAGAAAGCAACTAAGTGTAAAAGGCACTGTGAGATCTTTTTCCTGTGCAATGAAAGAAAATACTGCTCATCAGAGAGCAACCATTTCCCTGAAGTCAATCTGAGTGACTAAACCATGTTTTTCAGATTTTAAAGGTTTCCCTTTAATGATCATCTGAGTCCTTGACTGCCTTAAGGAGCCTGACCCATTCTTACCCAGGTATTTTTTATTGTAAACTGCATGGAAAAAAGCTTGAAGAAGTCTTTGTCTCTAATAAAAAAGGCATTGACTGCTTACAGAGGCTGTTTTTGAAGTTTTTGTGATAAATCACCTTGAATTGCAGCAGAGGTAAAAGAAGGAGTGAAGATTATCTTCCTCTGACATTATTCTCACCGTGTCAGTTACTCATTATTTGCTTTTGGACTTACAAGTCCCTGCAACATCCAAGCTCTCCTCCTGTATCCTGGACTTCAGCACTTCTGTTAAAAATGGTCTTAAGTTATGTGCAGAAAATATGGAATCAGGCACACCTACACAACATTGAGAAGGATGAGGAGTGTAAGAAGAAATAACAGGAAAGAGACTGAAACCTGACAAACAAATATGTGTCCCTACTTCAGTGAACATTATAGTGGCCTTTAGTCTCTGCTTGTAACATTGCATATTCTAAATAAAAGCTGAAGCTAGAAAAAGCTGAAACATACAAGAATCTCTTATTACTTTGAGCTGGAAGTACAGTGCCACCTCATCTGTAGCTGGATGTACCTTTTGCTTCCTCAGCTTATGCTGCTGCTAAAATAGATTTAGATGACTCTACTTGCCTTTTGCTTTGTTGTTAACACAAGTCATAAAGATGGATCAGTAGCACTGCTTAATTGACCATCAGTATGGTATAGGTCACTGTAAATAACTCAAGTCAAATAGAAATAGTTTTTTTATATTCTTATTATGATTTTCTTCCAATTTATTTAGTACAGTCCCAAAGTCCTTTAAGACTTGGGACTGTACTAAATAAAAGACCTTATGGTGAAAAAGCAGGAAGCATAAGGCTTATGATAATGGCTCAATGCCTAAAATTCATTTGGTCTACAGTTCATTTTAGATTCCTTTATCAATCCTTTGTTAACCTTTAGTCTTTTACACAGATGGAGGAAGGAGCTCAGAATGCAGAATAAGGAAGGAAGAGGTAGAA
>NW_005056275.1:0-3847 GCF_000277835.1 Geospiza fortis
TTTTTCCTCTAATTGTCTGAGCTTAGCCTCACAATACAATGCAAGTCCCATGTTCCCCACAGTTACCACTAATTCTGAACAGCAAATTCATGGTGTTTAAAGTTTTCTGCATCCTTTAAGATGTAAAAGAAGCATTCATTTTTACAGACGTGATCTCTGAATAATGAAAGTGAGCACAAAATTATGGTGTAATGGTGCTAGAAAAACACTACTTCCTACCCCCTTGTCCCCCAGTTTGAAACAGGAAATGTCTGTATTGCAGTTCATTATCACTCACCTCTTTCACTTCTTTTCTCTGCCAACAATTTAAGTAGAAATAAATGTTTTTGCATGAACTGCCATCCTGATTGCAGTAATCTCTAGTGTTAGATTTGTGTTAACAGCCCCACTGCAAACTGTCCATGGGATTCTGGTGAGTGTTCAGTGAAAGAGCTGGTGAGCAGGGCATGAGGCCAGCAAAGTTCCTGAGCAATCTCCTCCACAGACGTGTGTGCAGCTCCCCCAAACCCTGCTCCCTCCTCTGTATTCACTGCAGTCCACCAGGCACTTGTGCAGATATTTAACAGTTTAGATAGGGGGAATAGTTCCTTTGAAGTCAACTGGCTGCACATCCTGGTTGTAGTTAAGCATGTGCTCCACTGGATCAGGGCCTAAATAAATAACTAACATTTTTGTTAACCTCATCTGGGTATCCAGTTGTCCTGCATGACAAGTGAGGCAGAGGGAATCTCTTCTGATGGGCTCTGAGCACAGGGTAGGGGGAATAAGCAGGGCATTTAATCTCTGCTGCTCTCAAAACTGAGTGCATAATGTCAGGCTAAATGAGCTGGACTCAGGTTTCTGAGGAAGAACTGTAGAAGAATTGGTAGGAGGAATTGTTCAATGGATTTGCAGTGGGAATAGCTGGGAAAGTACAGGTCTGGTTGGGTTAGAAACCAGATTCAGCTCTAGTGAGAAGGTTCAGGCCAGGGAGCAGCACATGGCTGTGCACAGGAGCAGCATTTTGGCTGCTGGAGAGTCCAGCAGTGTGCACTTGGAGTCTTTCCTTCCTTCTTGCTGTGTCCTGTCATCCTTAACCCATCCTGCTTCTGCTGCGTGGAGGATGCTGCATTGCTTGGAGGACTTCTGGGCCAGCAGCCCCATGCCTGGGTCAGGGAAATGAATTTTTCTCCTCTTGCTTTGGAAATGTGTGTGTGTGTGTCCCTGGACCCTCCCCAGACTGTACAGATGGACCAGTGGTAGAGGAGTGGGAGCAGCAGCATGTCCAGCACGAGCAATTGCGCCAGAAAAAGCAGAAGCTGAATTTTCAGCAGCTGCAGCTGCTTTAAGGACTAGAAACAGATTCTTTGGGGTCAAGCTCTGAAGAAATCCCTCTGGTTCCAGTCTGGCTGGGTTCATTTGAAGCACCAAGGCACGCTTGCCTTTTGAAACTTCACCTCTAAGTGATGTTTCCCATACCCTCATTTGTATGCCAAAGTAGATTATGTAGGTGGCAGATATTCCTCTTGTGGGATTTTAATAGTATCCACCTGAGTTCCAGGTAAGGGGCACACTGTGCCTGTGAAATAAGATGCATTGTCCAGCTCAGTAAATAAGTGAGACAGTGGGAATAATCTGCCACAGGTGATTATAGTGTTGTGGTCTCTATAACCATCACAATTTTCTCATTCAGATTCTGGTTTTGAGCTTGCAGAAATTCAAGTCTCTGGCATCTTTGGATAGTGTACTTCGTATTTTAACAGGCAGCTGACAAGAATAACTTCTGTCTGCAGAATCTGTGTCTTAGTGATTTTAGAAACATGTCTCATTTGAAACACATTCCCTCTCTTGATCCCTCTGTCTTTTGCATTCCCTGGGAAATCTTCAGGCACACTGATATTATCCCAGCTCCTGGTGTTTGGGTCAGCTATTAGGCTGTAGGTGTTGTGATAGCAGAGCAAAGAATGTCCCAGCACTGACAGGAACAGAATTCAGAGCTGTCTTTAAGCAAAGACTTGTTTTTTCCTGACACAGTGCTGTAGTTGTTCCATTTGCAGCCTGGTCCTCCCTTCCACACTTCTTCAGCTCTTTGCCTTCCTATTAAATGGGCAAATGGAGGAATTCACTGTGCATGGAGGAAACTGGGCATATAGTACTGCTGAATGTACCTATGGATGTGGAAAGTTTATTTTGGCAGGTTCTGGACTGTACCAGTTTCCTGTGTCCTTTAGCTTTATGACCCTGCAGGGTTAGACTGGTCAAAAGATGTCCTTTGAAGGATGCTGGGAATGGCCACTTAACAGAATGCTTCTTATTCCTGTTGCACAGTTCAACTTCTGTCCTTCTTTCTCACAGGAAGGATTTGAATTGCAGAGTTCAGCTTAGCACAGTTAGGTATTTTTTTCCAGTTGGTGGGAGCCAGATGGAAGAGTGACTGTAGAAGGAGTTCTGAGCTCTTCTGGCTATTTTTATTGAACAAAACAACTAACTTGTTGTCATTTTTTTGAGAATTGTTGTACTCTGCTAATGGACACCTCTGCTGGCTACCACTCATGATAATGACTGAGAATTTCACAGGTCACAGGATGAGAACTTGTGTCCTGCTTGATTGAGTCAATGGCTAAAAGTGAAGAGTAAAACTGGTTACAGCTAGGGCTGTGATTTCAATGTATTATCCCAGACCTCGTGTGGTAAGGTCAGATGTTGGACTTGAACTGCAGCTCCTGGAGTAAGAGTTTTATTTCAACACAGCTCTGTAAAAAATTCTGCTAACAGGACTGTGTCTCTGTGGTAAGAGACCTTTGCACATGCAATAAATATTAGAACAGCTTTCCTGCATTGTTGAGTATCATTATAGTATCAGTCATGTCAAGCTCTCCCTTCAGAATTACCCATGCAGTTGAGCTCAAAAATGTGCCAGAGAGACACCTGTGCTTGAAAACTGTTTAAAAGCAGATCAATGTCAGGTGCCAGGATGGAGTCATTTAAATCACAGGTGTGACTGAGCCACAGGTGAGACAGATCATTGTCAACACCTTTCCATGCAGCGTTCTCCCTCTGGCTGCCAGGGAAGGACTGTAGGAGTTTCAGCAATGGGCTTTGTGGTGAGGTGTGCCCTTGTCTTTGGAAGAAGACTGAGACCCTCCAAGCTGGTTTGTGACTGAAGGTCTGGATGTGCTTTTCTGTTTGGCCACAGGGTTTTGGGATAAAGTATTTGCAATGGTCCAGATGGTTTAAATCCTGGCATTTTTGTGCATGTATTTGAACAGAAGATGGAGTCTCTTGGTCTTGTGTTTATGACAGTTTTAAGGATGGACTGAGCAGGTTTTATACTTGAATTGCCAGCGATGTTCAGTCCTGCTGCTGATGTGCTTCAAGCCCTTCCCTGACCAAACAGCACCACAGCACTCTATTCACACACAATGGTTGTCCTACGTCTGTGGGAGAGTCTGCAAGTTGTGCTGGATCATTTACTGACCCCTTAGTTACTAGCATGGTGGTAATTCCTCTGTGGAGCTGCCAGAAAGTGCCAGGCACCTTTCGGTGTGGGGCAGCACAAGGAGCAGAAATTCTGTGTATTATTTGCAGGGCTGGACAGGCTCTGGAGAGAGAGAGAGGCTTTTCTAGCTGTGGCCTCCTGCCATCCACTAATAGTTCAGCTATCTGTTGTCACAAGAAAAGCATCTGTTTGATTTAGCAGTTTATATAACATAATAAGTCCTTAAATAAACCTCTGTCAAGCTGGCTCTGGGAAGCCGAGCAGGCGCGCTGGTGCCAGCTCTGTCAGGAGACTGTCATTAGTCTTCCTTGGGAAGGCTGCAATGCCAAGGTGTTGAGACACAGGCTGCAGTGAAAAATGAAAGCTGGG
>NW_005056276.1:0-3844 GCF_000277835.1 Geospiza fortis
TTTTTTTTTAATCAAAAGTTGCTGGATTTCACATGAAATTTGCTCTCAATAATTTCTCCCATCTCAAATTTGTCTGTTATCAGCACAACTGTGAGTGTTCAAACTATATCCTGAGGTACCCAAATAGATCATCTGAAATGGGCTCACTGGCATTAGCGACTGAATCCACCCATGCCAAGAAAATATTTTCCCCAAAAATGACAAATATGTAATTCAAAATGGCAACCTGTATGGGAGCAGGAGAGGCACATCCCAGCTGTTTTCCTAGTTGTATATACAAGTTTTGTTACTTCATCTGTGGGGTTGCTTACGAAATACTTCAACACTCTGAGAGCACAAAGACCCCCAGCCCACAGCTGGGATCCTGTGTCAGGAAGGCACACACTAATTAAAAAATAAAGCATCAACTCTGCTCCATTTGCCTGAGGTCAATGGGATGTTTGTCCAAACCTAGGAGCATGCTCAGGCACTAGTTTGAAGATGAGCAAATACAGGCATCTCTTAAAGTGTTTTTCCATGTTAGGGCCTGGGAAAAAAAATACAGATTGAGCCCATGATAAAAACAGTTCCCCATGGAAAAGTTACCCACACCATAAAAGGAAGGAATGACACAGAACTGAAGGAGAATGAAAATTGTCTACTGAATTTTTGTAAATTCCCATAAAATCTAAGTCTTGTTCTATGTGCATAATTTTGACTGTAAGTCATGAAAGGCTGACTCCTAAGAGAAGCAGGAAATTACTGGCTCATGATAGGATAAAAGGCTGCATAATTGCATGGGCAGAAAGATGGATTTTCATCAATCACTACATTCTCTGACAATATGGCAGTGGCTTTTGATCATGTATCCAATGCACAGTAATTAGGCAAAATGACTTACCCTCAATTCTTTTCAGTATTTAGCTCTAAGGGTGCAAGGATTCATTCTTGGAAAGGGAAGATGGTCGTGTGATTTAGGGCACTGGATGAGCACTCAGATCTGAGTCCTCTCCCTGGTTCTGCCACAGCCTTGCTGTATGACCTTGCACAGGCTTTTCTCCATGCCTCGGTCTCGCCTAAAATGGGATAACAATAGTTCTTTATTTCAGAGGACATAGGGATACAAACCAGCTCAAGGCTGAGCCACAGAGATGCTACGGCAAAGAGCAGCACAGAAAAACTCAGACATGGAATAATGCCTTGCTAATAAAATGTGGGAACACAGACAATAATTAAATTGAGTAATAAACACAAAACATAGGCTGATTTTTGAGGAATGCAACACTGATAGGCTTTGTACCTGGAATTAAAGGAAATTTAAATGGGATTTGTATGAGTTGACCTGACTCTGAGATCTGCTAGCAGCACAAGCTGTGTATTAGAAAACCAAGGAAATTACTTCATTCAAAACCTCTACATGATGTCTGTTTTAGAGCAACCATGATTTCCAGCCCCAGTGAGGGTCAGATAACTACCCCAAACAATTTCAAAGCCATGAGAGAGGCCTACAAATATGATTTCCTTCGATTTACAGTAAAATATGAGCATGCAAATCTGAGGTAGTTTTGAAAATTCAAAATAAAATCTGAAACATTAAAATTAAAACATAAACAGGGCCACTGATCCTAATTAAACTGTCAGATGTCTGGAACAGCCTCAATGCCACCATTCCAGCATCACACTGCTGCTGGAATTGGACAGTGCTTTAGCAAAGAGTCTTCAGTAGTATTTTTCCAAATGCAAAGATGAATCTTTTTCTCTAAAACATTTCTCTAAATCCTTTCATGTCAGGGGTCAGTTATGGGTCTGTGGGTCTGGGAGAGAGGATCTCAGGGCACATGCTTAGATAAACCAACTGATTTGGAGACCACCAGGTCAAAGACTGTTCTGTCAGGCAAGAGGAGAGAACAGGTATGAGACACATCTTAGGAAGGGAAAATCATTTCTGAGAGACAGAAACAAGAGGGATGGAAAAGTCAGGCAGAGAATGGCTGGAAAACAGCCCACAGAAAGGCAATATGGACCTAAGGAGGATGGGCAAGCGGAATGTTGAAGCCCATTGGAAGGAGGATGCTGTTTCAAGTAAGAGTAAAAAGCCTAAACCCAAAGTGCTGGAGCTACCTGGGAACCTGGGAGAGCAGCAACTGGCTGCAGTCACCATGCACTGCTTAACAAAGCAGATACCAGGCAGGACAGAGGACAGGATAAAGGAAAGTAAACTGGCACACAATCCCTGGTTTCACTCAACAAAATCAACTGAAGGACAGGTCTGGAAAGACGAAGCACTGAATTAAATGCAATGAATTGAGTAAAGAATCAGTGACCATGCACCATATTGTAATGCTGAGATTGGGTTTGGGGAGTCCTCTCTGTATGTCCTTTCTGATCAGACAAGACCTCAGAAAAAGGCATAATCAGACCAAGAAGTTCTGGATCCCTGGACAGAGGAAATGAGTGCAGAATGTAAAACAGAAAAATATTTCATCCCCAAACTGCTGCCTACAATGTGGAAGGACAAAACCAACAAGGTGTTAAAGCATTGCATGGAAGTGCAAATTTTGACAACCACCACGCTTGGCTCCATTAAGCCCCCTATTCACCCCCCACCCCACAAATAACAAGCTGTCCATCAGATAACTTGTGGATTCAATTGCTCACATCTTTCCCTGCAACACTCCAAATGCAGCACATTAGAAGTCCAGAGGGAGTCCACCTCCAGCAGACAGCAGAAGAAGATATGACACGGCATTCACAAATGCACAGAGAACTGTTTAATTTACAGCCACAATGGTGAAACAAACCATTTCAGAGCTTGGACATTCAAAGTTAAGTCTGACACTCATTCTTATATTCACTTATTGTGCTTAAGTATTAGAGAACACAGGATTACATCAACCACACACAACAATCTGAGATCCCTGTGGGACCGAGGAGTGGAAGGGATGAGCAAGAATGAGGGACCAGCCCCTCAAGTGGTGTAAGCTGGTACAGCTCCATTGCAGGCAACGGAGCCATGGTGATTTACACCAGCTGAGGATATGGCCCTTGAAATGTCCAACTTAACTTTGAATTAACGACTCCCGTGTCACAACCTTTAGTGTCACTGCTCCTTCTGGTTGTATCTGCCACTTTGAAGGAGATCTAATCCCACAACCCACCACGGTCCCCAGGCTGGCGGGTGAGAGCTCAGCTGGACTACAGGAAGTGATGCTTGCGTCATGACACTACTCCTCACAAGTTAACAGCCATGGACTGCATCCTCATCTGATGTAAATTAGCTTGGGGCCATCTGAAGTCAGAAACATTTGCCAATTTATAGTAGCTGCGAACATAGCCCTGAGATTTTTGTGTTTTCTGCCGCATGCTGTATGAACACTGTGCTTGACAACAAAGACTCACGTGCGTTTCATTCCTTGTAACAAAATTAACTCAAGACTACAAGTCTCAAACAAACGGCTATTGGAAAAGTCCCCATTCAGTCTTCACTCTCTCCTGGTGTGCTGAATTTGGCATAACACGTTTATTTGCTGGCACCAACAAAACCTCTCGGTTTGCTTTGTTTTCAAGACTTTGCTACAAGGCCAGACTCCCTCGTGATGTAAATCACAGCTCCAGGATACCCAGGGAAGTCACTCCCAAAGACCTGGCCCACAAATCCAAACACAACCTTCTCATGCAAGTCCAACCACAGGACTCTTTCCAAGAGTTGTTTTGCAAACTATTCCACTTAAGTGACTTTGACATCCTTTCATACCTGCACAGTGTCTGAGTGGGTCACATAATGCTTTTCATCTACATGATTTTAATGGATATATGTTTGGTTTTTTTCTTTCATTAGATATCTTTTAGACAAAAAAAAAAAAAA
>NW_005056277.1:0-3843 GCF_000277835.1 Geospiza fortis
CCCCAGTCCTGCTGGTGGGGGAGTGAGGGAGCAGCTGTGTGGGGCCTGGCTGCTGCCTGGGGTAAACCACAACATGCATTCTTAGTTTGCTTTGACAACAGCCATCAAATTTGATCCATTAGTAAAAGCAATCAACACTGCTGAATAAAATTATTCATGTGGTGGGAAGCCTTTTTATTGTAAAACATCAAAGCCAGTAGAATATGTACCAAATACAAAGAAACAAACACTTTGCAATTGTTCAGTAAGTTATTATGATAGTAAAGAAGTGTATTGTACAATCAGTGTCTAGCAATCAAGGGATCTTGAACATGACTTTGGTTTGAGAATTGCAGACTATCTTACTGGGAGAAGAACTATGTCAAAAACTGCATTACTAGACATGGTAACAGATGTGATTACAGGCTTTGTGGATGCCTAAAGAAAGATATAAGCTGCATCTGCTCTCTAGTGCAGGACCTGCTGCACTGTCTTCAGCTGAGGGACATCAGCACAAACAAAACTTAGAGTAGAAGATAAGGCCCTATGAACATATCAGCAGTGAATTAGTAACTAAGGACATGCCATCCACAAACCACTGAATTTTTATGAAGTGCAGAAACTCTGAAACAGCAAATGCTTCTGAATATTAAGTGAACCAGAACTGTAGGTTTCAAAAATAATTAACTGTTCCCTCGTGCCCTTGGTACTCTTATTTTATATTGAATGTCCCATTGTGTCTCATGGCCTCTGTGCTGGCTGGCAAAAACCATCCATCACTCTACTCAGCACTTTCAGAAACTAGATAATTTGCTTCAGTTTAGTAGATTTTAGAAATGATGATAGCAGATGGAGCTATGGCCTGAGCTAGAGAGCAATAAAGACATGAATCCATACCTCAGCCACATCTACCACAATTCAGTGACTGTGACAGCTGCTCTAATGTACCCCATTTCCAGTGGGTATCAGGCACAAGTCTTCCAAACACCTGAACTTGTACAAAAGCTGCCCATGCATGCATAAAGTCTCTTCATTTCCATAAGCATACAGAAACTAAATGCTGCATGTTATATCCCTCCAAGAAGAAACCTTGCACTTAGTAGAAGCACGAATTGCTCTACTTTTCTGCTAAAAGCAAGGAAACTGTGCTTAAACTTGATGACCTCTGAAGTGTTGCATGAATAGGGTAGCATATCAGCTTCATTTAAATTATACCAAACCACCATTTAAATTAACTGAAAGCAAAAAGTGAGTCATCAAAGTTAATACATATTTGCCTAACATTAGCAATAAAAGTCCTACTCCAAACTAAAATGTATCATTTTCTATAACACTTCATAATTTTTTCTGGTTGCCCTCTGGTCAGCTCTTTTCTCTAACCTCCAGTCTTAGAAATAGCGAAGAATGCAAATACTTCCTGCTATTTCCTCTGCTGTTATAAACCAGTGAAGTTCAACTGAGGTCAACGGTGCCCTTTCACTCCAGCTTAGGATCCAACCCCTTAATTATTTCACATTTACTAAAAGCTGTTTCATACAAGGAAGTTGTATGTAACCAGACTTTACAGACTATGGTATTTCTTCCACCACTTAAAGCATCAAACACAATAGAGGCTTTCTTGGTTTGTTGTTTTTAATTTAGAGACTATGTAAATACAAACTACTACTATGCATTAATAAGTCACCTGTAAGTAACCACTACATTGCTACACTTAATGTGCAATAAATCACAATTCGTAGTGGCCTGTACACACATTAGTGGTCAACAATATACATTGTTGTATTATCATACAGCAAATAGAAGGGGACAGAACAACTACTACAATACAAAAGTTTTTCATTTTGCCTCTAGAAAGCAGATACAGAATGCACATGTGAGTTGGAATGCTACCATATGAGGACTTGCTTGCAGAAGCACCACAAAGCACATCTGTTGAGTGGCTCTAAAATAATTTTTGGGCTTTTTCATTTCACAGTTTTTGTTTTGTGATAGATACACTTACAAGGGACCAGCATCTGTCTTAAATTCTCATAAAACAATTTGTGCTCAGTGTTTTAATATGAGTTCTATAGTAACTTCTATGCAAGTCTCCAAAGTATCACCTTATGAAATTCAAATGACCATTGTCAAAAATGGCATAACTATCAACAACTAACAAGGCGCAAGAGCATTTCTGTCACCTTTTCTTCCCTATGCATCACTTCAGTTTTCAGTATAGTTTATAAGAGAAAAATTCATTGTAAATAATAATGATTACCATACCACCAAGGACATGTAATGGCTTCCTGACTTCACAGCATTAAGACAGCCTGATTCAGGGGCAAAACATTTTTGTTTGTGCTATCTCAAAGGAACAAAACCTGTCACTCCTTTTGCCCCATGAAATATATAATTGCACAACTAAAGATTTATATTCTAAAAGAGCACCCACAGTGAACACTGTTGTAGAAATAGGTACTTGAAGCAAATGAGTAAGATTCCTGCATTGACTAAGATTCCTCCATCAACTTCTGTGCTTTGAAAACCTGACCATAGCAGCTTATGTTAAGAACTTCATCTTAATGTTTAAAATACAAATTATTTCCTTTTAAGAGTTAAGCATTACCAGCATATTTGAACCAGGTGTATTGAGGACTTCACCATTACAAACATTAGTTTATTAAAGTAACCAAGATCTGTGTTGTCACCTGCTACATAAATATCACCACATACACAAGTAAAAAGCACTTGTTTTTTTCAAGCCTTGTTTCCAAGACATTATTCAGCACAGGACTTTAGTTTGTAGTTCATAACACTCTGTCCAGAAGGTTATCAAACCATTCACTTCTTTCTCCAAGAATGCTAGGCTAAGTGAATATAAACCTAAATTACAGTGAACTGCCACACTCCAACACATCTCAGCTAATTATGTTTAGCAACTATTTTATTCCACAGAGTTTTGCACGTATGGCTCACACATGAAGATGATGGGCATTAACACCAGTAAGTTGTGTTGTTTTCAGCCGCTACTGTTCAGCTGCTGCAGAGCATTTTACACACCCCTGTCCCACACAGACTTCCTTGAGGTATGACAGCAGGAAACAAATGTGGGTGTAGCTGGACAGGCTGCAATTGTTTTGAGCTTCCAGTGGATGTAGAGTTAGCAAGTCACTCAGAGGTCAGAGCTGTCACAGCGTCCCACGAGCTGAGCAGCGCTGCTCTCTTTGGAGCTCTTATAACTGCTGCCAGGCAAACAGACATGGGAAGGGTTTAATAACAGAGAAAGCAGGCAGTGGTTTTGTAAGAGTAATTTTCTCTGTACTGCTTTTGACAAGTCTTTCTAAAAGGAATTTGAGAGGAGCCTAGAGAATTCTTCCTGAGAGCACAAAGTGGCAATTTTGAGACATGAACTAACTCACAGCAGCCACAATGGACACTGTGGAGCACATGCTAATGAACTTTCTGCTATATTAACTTGGGCTGCTAAGGCTTCCTTTAAACAAGTAATCTGTAAATGATCTCAGAGTAAATAAACCATATGGTTTTAGGTACTGAACTGCACCTCAGGGCACCTGGACTCATTTCTCAATGTGAGAATAAAGAATCAATATGTACTCTGGCAGTATCATTTTGTTAAATAAATGAAACAAAATATTCTGTGAAGGAGCAAGAAAAAAATGCCTGCCAGGAATTTTTGCATTGAACTTTCTGAATTTCATGTACATTTGGCACAAAAAGACAGGTTACCAGACTTATAAGTTTGGTTCCTTATTAAAAAAGTAAACATGCATTGAAACAGTGCATTTATGGGTCATTAGTACCAAGCAAATTCAAATTCATGGAGATCACCAGCCTTGGGAAGTCCCTATTACAATGGAGGGACTC
>NW_005056278.1:0-724 GCF_000277835.1 Geospiza fortis
CACACTTCTGAATCCATGTCTGCTGGGTTTTTTTAATATTCATAGAACCACAGAAAGGCTTCGGTTAGAAGGGACTTCAAAAATCATCTGGTTCCACACCCCTTGCACACCTTCCACTGGCCCAAGCTGCTCCACGCCCCATCCAACCTGCCCTTGGACACTTCCAACCTGTACAGGATGGGGAAACATCCCCAAGGATGGGCAATGGTAAGACAGGACCTTCAGAGCACGGGCACTGCCCCTCGGCAGCCCTCCCACAAAAGCAGCTCAGCAGCACCCGCCTCACCTGGCTGACACCCCCGGGACCTCCCTGGGGGAGCAGGTACACAATGAACCACTCATCCTCCACGTTATCCCCGAACACCGTGGTGCCGCCCAGGTGCGCCGGGATCTCGCCTGCACGGGGCAGAGAGAGGAGAGGCGGCTCAGCAACGCCATGCCCGGGAACAGATTGTCCACACAGGCTGCGGAGTCTCCCCCACTGCGGATATCCCAGACCCTGCTGACAGAATCTTGTGTCCTGTGCTCGGGGATGGCCCTGCTGCAGCAGGGAGGTGGCACCAGATGCCTCACTGGGTTAACCCGTGCTGTGACACCGAGAGTCTGGGAAGCCGCCGGGTCCCCCTCACACGCTCCCGGTTCGAGCCCGTCGGGTCCCCCTCACACACTCCTGGTTTCTGGTCGTCGGATCCCCCTCACACACTCCTGGTTTCTGGTCGCCGGG
>NW_005056278.1:1438-2678 GCF_000277835.1 Geospiza fortis
GCACCGCGTCCTCGGGCAGCGCCGGCCGCCGCAGCGCCTCCATCGCGCCGGGGCCCAAAGCGCTCCGCCCCCGGGGAGGAGCGGCGCGATGGCGGAGGCGGCGCTGCGCTCTCTGCTCGGAGCCGCTGCGTCCACGGGCAGGGACCAAAGCGGCTGGGCCGGCTGTGTTAGAATTTAGTCCCAGCCTTTCCTTTCCTCCTCCCTTCTTTCCGCTTCTCTTTTCGAATCTGAAGAGGCCTCAGCTGCCTCTCCGTTTCCTTCCTCTCTCACCTTCCAGGTCCTGTTTCCCAGACCTTGTTCTTTTCTTATAAAACTCTTGATAAGCCGTCCCCGACTTAAGGCTTTGTCGTATCCTTGTTTTCTACCTTCTGGCTGCTGTGGGTGAAGGTCTGGCTTTGAGGAGCACACCCTGCTCCCTCTGCTCCAGAAAGCAGCCTTGGCAGTTATCCCAATCTCCTGTTGTTGAGGGCTTCCCTAGGCTCTTGCTGAAATGAGGAATATCCAGGACACTTTTCCTCTCCTGAGATTAGAATGGTTTCTACAAGTCCGTGAGATGTGAGCATGATGGTTAAAAACCCACCGTACAAATGAAGGCCTTTCCTGATGTCTTCTGGTGCCTGCCCAGAGGCAGGAGAGGCACAGAGCGGTTTTTCTGGCACCGGGCACCTGGCCTGGCCCACCCCACGCTAAGAATCCCTGCGGTAATTCACTGTTGAGAGCCCCAGAAGCAGCTTCCCCGGGGCTGCTGTTCTTCAGGAGCTTTTCTGGCATGGAGACGGTTTTTTTAACACGGGGTTTTCGGAGCTGAAACACTGCCCCCTTCGCCTCACGAAGATGTGACCTTCGTGTCATCCAACAGTTCCAGGTCTCTCTGCAGAGCCCTCCTGCCTTCCCACAGATGGACACAGCTCCCAGCTCAGAGTCCTCTGCAGATTAACTGATGAAAGCCTCAATCCCCTCATCCATGTGCTCAGTGCAAACACTGAACAGAGCTGGCCCCAGCGCAGAGCCCTGAGGGACACCCCTGGTGCCTGGCCCCAGCTGCATGCAGCACCCTCAGCACCGCTCCCTGGGCCATGCAGCCAGGTCTGAGCCCAGCACAGAGTGCTCCTGTCCCAGCCCTGGGCTGCAGCTTTTCCAGGAGGGAGCTGTGGGAGACACTGCCAAAGGCCTTGCTGGAGCCAGACAGACACAGCCACAGCCTCTGCTGCACCCACCAGCAAGGTTCCCCGCTCATGTG
>NW_005056278.1:3643-3839 GCF_000277835.1 Geospiza fortis
AAAAATGCGGGACTCTCAGCGGCTCCAGGGGTTCAGAGTGGGCAAAATGGGAGCGAGGGACAGGAGGCAGCTGGGGCCAGCGGCTGAAATGGCTTTGCTGGAGCTGGCAGGGAGAGGAGGAGGAGGGAGAAAGTGCTGCAAAGGGGAGAGAAAGAGGGACAAGGCAGTGGGGATGGCCATGGGGCAGGCGGGCATT
>NW_005056279.1:0-3834 GCF_000277835.1 Geospiza fortis
TTTTTTTTTTTCCTGTCAGGAAAGGAGGAAGCTGTCCTTATCTAAGTAGTCCATGTTTCTGGTGAGGGGCAGGATTGTGGGGAGGACACGCCACTCACAGGGAATGGAAAGCCAGCACATCCCATAATCCATCACTATCTTGTATGATCAGAGGCAGATATGTAAACATGTCCTTGTTTGAACACAATCTCTATGGGAATGATTTAGCCAAACTTTCAATTTAAAGCAGGGCAAAAATTTTAGTTAAAACTTCTGTGGCCTTTATAATCAAAAACAAAGGCTAGATTTTTGTTGACCTAAATGTTTTGGTAGTTACCCTGATATTTTCATGTTGGTTTAGTTGAAAAATGCCCCTACCAGTGTTAATTGACATTTTCTAAATGAGATGTGATGGCTTTTCAGTGGAAATGACTTTCTGCTTAGAAATTTAAAAGAAAAACATTTCACAAGTCCTCAAAAACAAGCCAAAAAGGTGGCGAGTCCTAGCGGCTTTCCTCCCACTCTTTCAGAGCTGTCAGAAAAGCAACATTAAAAAATTGGGGAAAAGAAAAAAAGAAAAAGGTTATTATCATGGCCAAGTTTCTTGCTGCTTACTCAAGCAAAATTCCCAGCAGTTCAAATCCCAAGACCCCCTTTCACTTTCCAGTCAGATAAAGAGCCATCCACTGAAGTTAATGAGAAAGAATCCGGGGTATGAGTGAAAACTGAGAAAGGACTTCAGGAATTGTCTTGATGACTTAAAAAGACCATGCCCTGAGTAAGAAGGTATTTGTAATGAAATGTAAGCCCAAGACGCAGCAGAGGCAATTTAGCCTGCTATATTGCTTTTCTTAGGATTGCTTTTTATTAATGTTATTGTTGAGCTCAACGTACACAACTGGTCTCGAGGGGTGAGGAGGCAATAGCTGCTCTCTAATGCTGTTTTTCATTGCTAAGCCCTCAGTTCAAGCCCTTCAGGACACTAATTATCCCAAGTTGTTATTATCTGTCAGCTGTCAATGTCTCTGCAGAATGAGGTGGTGGTGGCAGCCGTGCTCCCAGTGGGCATTTGTCAGCATCGTGCAAACCCTGCTGCAGATTGCCTGGGATTTCTGCTGGCAGTCTGATCATTTATGGAAAGAAGCTTGTCTTCTCATCCCTAGCAGCAGGATCTGCTGCTCTTCACATCTGAAAGGAAAGGATGGGCAGCTGAAGAGCATGTCCTTCCAGTGTTGATGGTGGCATGGGATCATTAGAAGAATGTGTCCTTTCAACATTGATGCTGCAGGACATCAGCAGTGACCTTCAGGCTCCAGAGATGTCACCTGAACACCTCAGGTGTGCTGACTCCAGGGAGGAGGATCAGTTCAGTAGCTGACACAGTAACCACGGGCAGCTCTTGGGCACAGAGCCATTGTGGACACATCCATGCCCCAATGGCCCTCAAGTGTGGGACTTGAACCCATTCAGGCTGTTGTGATCCAACTAGGGCATGGTCAGGTCACAGCTCAGCAGGCAGGCAATGGACTTACATCTCTTCTCTGCTCCAAAAATAAGCATCTTTTTTGCTGCAATAGATTAGGGGACCACATTCCTACAGACAGGCACCAGCTTCAGTGGGAATGGGGCTGTAAGCAGCACTGCCTCACAGCCTCAATGCCAAAATTTCCCAATAAATCACTTCTCATTCTTCACAATTCACTAGGAATAGATCCACTAGACTGTCCTACAGCAAATCTCAGGAGCTCTGCCTACATATGAGTATAGATGGCTCCTATTTCAGCTCAGCAGCAGCACAGGGACATAGAGAACTCCTGGAAAAACTGACACCAGCAGCAGCTATAATGAAACTAAAACCTACAGGCAGCAGCCAGAAAGAAAACGTTAAATAGGTTTTGGTGTAGCAGAACTAATAAGACCCAATTTTCCTTGGGTTTGTGTCTTCTGCCCTTTAGCCCACAGGGTGATAGTTTCTTCCTCATAATCTCCATCCTGAGCAATTCTGAGCTGCCATGAACTGTCTGGCCAGGTGACTGCTGCCCTCCAGGTGCATGCTAGGAACTGGCACCTCCTGTCTTTATGTGGGGCTATAATTCAGAGGTCTCTCCTCCAACAGCTGCTAATTTTCACTCAACTTCTAAGACTTCAGCTATCTTTGAAATTTCAGGTCAGACCATGCCTTTTCCTGAGTCACTGTCCTCACAAGAGTGAGATTGAGAGATTTCACAAAGCAAGAAAGGACAGGCATTCAAGGTAAATCCTGCAGGTTGATGCTTGGGGCATTCATCCAGACAGGTGGGTCTCAGCTCTGTTCCCTGCCTTGGGCATGTTTTCCATATTTCATCCTGGTTTTGCTATGCAAACACTGGAGTTGCAGCACTGACAGTGGGAGGTGCCCCAGCAGGCACGGTGGGGTTTGATCTCCCTTCAAGCACTATGCCTATGTGAAACAGCTGGAAATTGGAGCTGGAATTAGGATTTAATGTGGTTAAAATCCTTTTCCTAATGGCCCCTCATTAGGACATGAGCCTCCCTCAGAAGGGAAGTGAGAAGATGAGTCTCAATGGATCATCCAGGTACTACAACAGTGTAGAGCACATGCAGATGAATGACATAAAATCAAGCAAGGTGAAATGAGTAATAATAAGTCAGTTACTGCCTCCTCTTTCTGTAACACCTCTCCCACTTCATTAGATAGAATTTCACTCCTCTGAATATGATAAACTGGGCCAAAAATTCCTGGCATAACTCAGTCGTCCCACTGCCTTTGATGAGTAACTGAAGGAAAACTAATTTTGCTCCTTTTCTAGAACTTGAGCTGGAGGACTAAAATTCAAAAAGGGGGCAAAGAATGTTGTGTAATATACCAAGATTTATGTACATGTCTTAAGCAGATAATTCAGGCTGAATGATGCTTAAAAGGCTATTATAGACTTGCTTCCAGCAATGAAATAGCCTGTACTGCTATAAAATGTCTGCCCAGGGCACTTCAGTGATTTTGATATTCTCTTTCTAGATTAGCCAGGGGAAATAGCTGAAGTGTCTGATAATGGAACCTTCTCTTTTTTATGCTGCTGGAACAGCTCTATCCTGTTAGCATGAGGCTTCTGGAGATGACTGACACATGTATTTTTAACATGCAATTGTTTTAAAAGTATCAGCTCTTCTCCACGATGAGATATCAGGAGATTTCCATTAAGCTAATTGGTTACTGTGCATTTCTCAGGCCCTGAATTGGATGTGATGGGCAAAGTCCTCTCCCAGGGACTCTCAGTCTGTCCATTTGTAGCCAGCAGAAACGACTGAAATTCTTCTTCCCAGTCTGAAAATGCTGATTCAAGAAAAAAACTCCTTTGGCAGAAACTCATGGCTTGTGAGAGACCTTTTGGGAAATGCCTTGGAGCTGCAAGAAAGGCACTGCTCTTGCACTAAAAGAGTTTTTATAGTGTTAGAGACACTAAAAAAGAGAGAGATGCACCCATGGACCAGCAACTGCTGCTGCAGGGTCTGCCTGGAGAGACAGTGTCAGTCATTGCTGCCAGTGTCACCCATTGGAGAGGGAGTTTTTCATTTCCTTTTGGCCAGCTAATTCTGTGTGAAGGAACAGATATCACCAAAAACCAAAATTATGTTGCAGCACACCAATCTGTCACAAACTTAGAATGCATTTTATTTCTGCACAGGGAGAGAAAATACTGAAGATGCAGAGAAGTCCCATGGCATGGGAACATCATTTTCCACTCAGCTCAGTTAAAGGGCTTTTAAAAGCCAGTGCTGTTCTTGTCAGACATGGGCACTGAAACAGGCATAGGATGTTCATTATTTACACCCTGAAGTCCAAAAACTCCAGAGACA
>NW_005056280.1:0-3826 GCF_000277835.1 Geospiza fortis
AAAAAAAACCCCTTCAACAGCTTAACTTGCTCAGCAGTAAGATCTGTTCTTTTTTGCCTGAAGTCAGCAGCATGCTTTTTGGATTTTACAACTATTTTAATTTGTTGGAGGAAAAACTACATTTACAGCCCATGTAAACAACCTATTGTGATTTATCATCAGTATTCTGAGTCTGGGTGCTATCACAAGAAGTAATTTCCTTCTTTATCAGGATATATAAGTGAGCAGTTTGATAATTAGTTAATTAAACTATAAGCTTTTGGTCTGACTTGAGCAGTGAGGAGATGTGACAACTCTACCTCCACTCTTAAAAATAGCTTATGTGGTGATGTCTTCCCTTCCCCATGTGGAGGTTGGAGCACAACCAATTCTTCTCCATCAGTTAGTATGGCACTTAAGTAAAAAGTCAGTCACAGACTGAAATAGATGGCTTAAAGGTCAGCGTGTAAGAAGGGAGAAAATCATACAGAAAGGAACATCTTTTTTTCATTGAATTTGACCACTAGATGACACCACTGCAAAAGAATACTTGCCTAATGTCTGTGAGCAAGCAACACCAGAATGCTTTTAAAAATGAGCCTACTTACAGAAGTAGATGATGTTCTGTTAGGAAGATTGCTGCATCTGATCATACATTTGAATAGGTTAAGATCCTTTCTCTGCTTTGAATGATCTGATGTTGACAATTGTCAGGCTGCAGGAAACAGATAATCAGAGATCAAACTTCTTTTAACTCATCAATTGTTTTCACTGGTGTCCCAGTGCTTTAGGAGTGTTCATTTTGGGAGTGGATTAACCATTGCATTAGGCCAATTAAAAGATTTGCATACTGTTTTCATCTCTGTAAGTCTTAACTGGGGCACAGGAAGCATGTTACTGGTCAAGACTGTAGCTGATAAGGAGTTAGGGTAGTGGAAGATAGTCCTTGCAAGAGATAAAGTTATAGCTAATTTTCCAACTTTTCTATTCAAACTGACAAGTTGCTTATATCTGTCTGTCTATATCTATATATCTCTAACTGTCTTCTGAGTGCTAGGATGAGTTATTATATAATAAGACCACTAGGTAGTGAGGGACAAAGTGTCTTGCATGTTTAGACTAATGAGTTACAGAGAATTAAAATTACTTAAATTATAATTACTAATTGTGGGGCTTTTTAGTGGTAATGCTTAAACATAAGTTCCTGTATACAAAGGGGGTTTACTACTTTATTTTGAAAGGTGAATTTGAATTCCAGAAAGTATCAAAACTAGCATGGTGTCTGTGAAACAGCATCTCTGATAGTACTGGAGAGCAACTTATCTATTCATAAAGGAAATACAGTATGCATTTTTTCAGCATAGCTGAAAAGGATCAATTAACTTCTGGGCTGGAAAAATCACATTTAAGGAATTTACTTTCCACTGCTGTTAAATCCTTTGGGATGCAAATGTAAATTTGTTGACTAATAAATATATTTGTATTTGAGTAGTGGAAGCTATGAGATGACGATATATGGGAAAGAACCTGCAACTCCTTTCTTATGGGCTGTTAAAACAAGTGTTACAGCAATTGGCACTGCCAGTCTCTTAGCTCTCATTCTCACACTCTATTTTATAACTATAAATTCAAAGGTAAAGGTTTTGGTTTGTTTTATTGCTTACTTGTTTTTAATGTTACGAAACAAATGCTGGGCAGTCGAAATGATACATATACCAGTGTAGTACTGTCCTAATTCTGCAGGAGACAGCTGATACAGCTAGTCTGTACTTGCTCTTTTCCTAAGCAAAACCATGTTTCTTACTAGTTTCTTTGAAACATACAATCTTAATTATCACTTGAATAAAGATGCTAAAACCTGAAAGCAGCGGCTCTTTCTGTACTTTAGGAAGCCATTATGTGCATAAAACCTGTCTCCTTGTTGTGTGCTTTTGTTTGTGTGTGCATTAAACAGTATCAGCTTAGTAAAAGATGTCACTTATTCCTTCAGATCTTGTCTCTCTTTTACCTCTTTAATTACTCTCAAGCGTATGAGAACTGTTAGGACGAGGATATGAGTGACTGCACTTACTTGACATTTGCTTCTTAAAAACTTCCTAAAAGCTGACAAAACAGAATGGTGCTATAGCTTTTTTTGGTGCTTTTTAGCACTTGCTACTACAGCTTCTTGTATTACTCTTATGGTGGTTTCTGTATTCAACTAACTTTATATATTGTTAGAAAAAGTGTGCTTTTTTAATTTTGGCATTTGAAAAACATTACTTTCATTTGTGTGTCTTAAAAAGTGAATTTGCTTCTGAGTCACTGATCATCGTGAGTTTTATTTTAAAAGCTGGCTTCAAAGTGTTGCAGTGTTCCCTCACTGTCTCATTTGAAACAGCCATGTGCCATCCAAGGGATAGTTTTTGTCTGCTTATCATAAAGCATAAAGAGACACATTTACAACTCATCTGAGCCTTCAGGGTATCTTGTTTTTTTTGACTTGAAATGGGGACATAGCTGAATACCAGACTATTATTTCTGTCAGAGTAATTAGTGCCAGACAGATCAGAAGCTAGTGTGCAGAATGCTCAATTGAGGAGCTGTGAGAAGTGGTCCCTCCTCTCAGAGCCTCTCTAATGCCAGCCTTGGTTGGATGTAAAGGCCTGCTGAGCATTTGGGAAGAACTTTACTGGGAAGCGAAAGTGCCAATAGTTGCAGGGTCGAGGTTTTTCAGTTGGGCCTGTTACATAGTAGAGTGCAGATTCTCTTCGCTTGTTTAAACTCTGTTCTTCTACTTCTCCAGCAGCAGTAGATGGAGATACCTGGCCTGTTGCAGCTCCTAATAGCTTGTATGTGTATGTGTCTTTGAGTTGCTGAGATGAAGGAAAGAATTTGTTCTGGTTTGTTTTCCTCTTTGGTTTGTTTTCTCCTCTCTAAAGAGGAAGGGAAAAGGCTGAGGAGTATCAGGGAGTGTGAGAGAAAACAGACTGGTGGAGTCACATCCTCCAGTCCCTGAGAGAAATGCAGTGGATGGAAGCTTGGCAAGAGTCAGAGAAACCCTGACCCTCTCACCATCAGGGAGAATGCGGGGACCTAAAAGGTATGGGTGAATGGAAACAGGTCCCTGCCCAGGGAGAGAGGACAATGCCCCCTGGCCTTTCCTTTCCAAGTGGCCTTGCAGAAAATGTATGAAGGTCTGCAGTATCAGGGTCAGGCAGATAATAGTGGGGATGAAGTTCTCTCTTGGAGCTTGGCCAGAACAAGTCAGTCAGCCAGATGGATCACACCTTTGGGTGTTGAGAAAGAAAGAAAGGTGACTGTAGGTGTTTCCTTTTGCAGGGAATCTGAGGGCTCCATATGCCAGCTGGATCCATTCCACAGGCAAGTCTGCTGCCTCCTTGGGACTTGGGTAAGGGATGTTACCAGGAGACTCCCAGGATTAATTGAGCCCTCCGATTATTACCCACTTCTAGTTGTTGTGCAGGTTGGCGGTGACAAGGTTGATGAGAGAAGTCTTATGGCACTCAAAAAGAACTTCAGGGCACTAGGGCAACAGATTGGAAGAACAAGAGCACAGGTGGTGTTTTCCTCAAGCCCTTTGGTAGCAGGGAGGAAAATGCTGAAAGGAACAGGAGAACTCACCTGATCAGCATGTGGCTTAAAGGCTGTCAGTGGTGTTTTGGCTTTTGCGGTCATGGGACAGTTTCTGTGGTGCCAGGTCTGCTGGAGACAAATGGGATTTGCCTGTCTAAAAGTCCATGAGTTGGCAGGCATGATTGAGAAGGCTTAAAATTAGGTTTGAAGGAGGAAAGGGATAAGACCAGGCTTGCCAGTGTTGGGGGTGAAATCAGTAGCCTAGCTGAAG
>NW_005056281.1:0-3825 GCF_000277835.1 Geospiza fortis
AAAAAATGAAGCCCTTTTGCCAACTATTAAAATACTTAGGCAACCAAACAGGAATTTTTGAGACCACCAAATAAACTGCAAACCTAGAATTTAGCCATTACTCATCTCTATTGATAGGCACCTATTTCCTCTCAAGCTCTTCTTGTTCCTACAGCACACACAGGACAGCCATTGCTACTGAGAAAAGTACTGCCAAAGAGGGGCTGTATTTTTCCCAAGCACATGGGCATTATTCTCTTTCCCCCAAAATAGCAAGTTCAGGAAGGAACACACAGAAAAGTTCAACATCTTCTAGCAATGCTTACTTACCCTGCACAGACGCTGGCAAAGCAGAGGCAGAAAGAACTCCCTGCCATGCTATTTCACAACAGCCCTCCAGCTTTCCTAACATAAACCAGCTTCAGCAGCACTTCTTTGCACAAAATCTTCTCATGAACTCATTTATCATACTTGATAGCCTTAGTCAACCTTAGTCAAGTGTTTCGGTTCCAGCTTCATATTTAGGCATCTGAAACTCTCCTAGCTTGCAGTCTCAAGAACACAAGAGGCACATGCACTCACAAATCAGCTTCTAGCAAGGCAAGTTAAAGAACAAAAGGTCCTTTCCTGTTTAATTTCAGTGAGAAAATTCAAACACCACACAGAAAATTCATTACAGTATCCTCCTACGGTAGGGCTAAACTTGTTCCTTTAATGTCTTGTCTAAATTTGCTTCCTTCAGACAGTGATTCAACGGAATCGATAAAAAAGCTCTCAAAAAACCTCTCATGCTCCTACCCATAAAACAACATAGTCAGCTACTTTGT
This sequence comes from Geospiza fortis, assembly GCF_000277835.1. Classification (NCBI taxonomy): domain Eukaryota; kingdom Metazoa; phylum Chordata; class Aves; order Passeriformes; family Thraupidae; genus Geospiza; species Geospiza fortis. The sequence goes on from NW_005056281.1 coordinate 807, forward strand.
AACAAGATTTTTATCGGATGTTTTCCTCCTTCTGAGCTGTACAGAAATTCAGAAGCAGCACTTTGTTTCCTCAATATGTTGACACTGCAAGAGGGAAATAAAAGTTGTCCATAGTCTTATAATTGTTCTGTATTTTCTGTGCACTGCACACACATCAGAATAGTTAGTAAAGAAACTAGGAAAGGAGTCACCAAACTACAGCTTGTTCCACCTTTTATTGAAAGGAACAGGCAAAAATTTCTGAGTTTGATCTCCGTAACAAACAAATGTAAATGTATCTGTTAGCGCTTTTGACAGCTACAGTATTCACTAACATTGCAGCAAGTACCCACATCTCTTGTGTTAATCAAAGTGTTAATATCAAAGTGTTAATCCTGTAGCCTCTGAGACAGGACTGTATGTTTGTTTCTGTTTACAAATAAGTAACTGAGGTATATGAATGCTTAAATATGTCTACAAATCTGACCTCTGGCAGCTAAAAAAGTTGTTCAAAGGCTCATGGAACTTTCAAAGCATTTCAATTTTACAATCTGAATTTTCCTTTCTTTTTAATCATTGGTCCTTCTAGGATCCCCACACACCCCACAGGACAGCACTTCCTCCTAGTAACAAGGCACCACCACCCATCCTTGTTCCTCTAAAGTTGCTGTGGGAAAGACAAGGGATAGGCTGAGGACTGAATTTGAGAGCAAGCTGTCAAACAATAAGGTGGGAGTCCTCCAGTGAGAATATAGCACGCCTCACACAGGTCATGCAGCAACTGAGCCAAAACTGCCCTGCACTGGACACAAGCCACAGGCACACACAAAAAACTATGTCACAAACAGACTTGTGTGCAAGTCCTCTAACACCAGTATCCCTGGCCAGAACACAGCTTCCATCAGTTTGGCACGAGATGCAGCAATAAAAATTTACCTGCATCTATGTGCATTAAGAGTGCTGTGCTCCTTTCATCCTCTAAACCTGCAGTTTCACTAGCAATGGATATTTGATTTAGCTGGTATAGCCTGTACACTTTACATTCATATTATGCACTGCATAAGCACATCTCATTTGAATACTGCTACCGTTTAACAGGATCACTTATTTTATGTAAACAAAAGAGGCATATCAGTACTTCAGAAGATACAGACCAAACTTTTCTCCCACTGACAAACTGTTGCACTCTTTACTTACTGTCTGAAATACCTAGCAAAGCACCTTTCATGCTTAACATTTAACCTACTACGAAGGCAAAACCAAAATAACAGATAACCTCTTAAGTCTCATACTCTGCAACATAAACAGTGTATTTAAGAATGATGAGGCTTTTTCCATATCTATGCACAGAAATCTCACAAATGTTTACAAACAATCATCAGCTCCAAATGGTGTCTACTCTGTTGATAGCCTGTTCATACTCAGAAGGATGCATCCATGGAGACCTGTCTACCAATTAATGTAACAGCCACAAATTCAGAAATTGGAATGTATTTCAAAATTATCACCAAGGTGACCTACTCCACATATTGCATGTTATCTCTTTGATACAAACCCACGCCTTTGAAACTCAACTGAGCAACTGGTTCTGTAATCACAGATGGTTGTAGAGCATGGCTCCAGTTTCTCACGACTCAGAAGTTCACAAATTTCAAAAGGCATATTTTTACCCTCTGAGCATTAATGAGGTTTTCCTGCAAAATGAACTGTGCAGACATATGCAGTCTAAACTCAGGTACCTGCACACTAGAGTCAACGTCCATTTGGATGCTTTGGTAGTTAAAACATAAAAGTCAAAGACAACTGCATCAATTTTGTTTGAAAGAAGGTGTTGAAACATGAGAGTATGTGGCCTGGGACACTAAAAACACCTTTATCAGTGAAAGACAAGAAGGCATTCTCATATGCTCTGTGGTTTTACAAGTTATTGCTAATTACACTGACTGGGGCTACTTGATGAAATGAGTAAGTATGAGGTGAATCAGGATGCTAATGCACTGCTTTGCAGATTTATGAACAAACATTAGCCCAAATCCTTACTCTTTTAAGAGGTTGCAGAGGTTATAAATATACTGCTAAATATAGAAACATGGGACAGAAAGACCACAGTGATGTGGCTCAAGTCTGGACAGGCACTCAGCAACTGACAGTTTTTTAGAACCTACACATCTATTCAAGTCACTTTCCTATTGGATTCCAATATGAATTATGTGAATTCAGCAAAGATCTAGAACCAAAATAATTTTATTACTTTCCTGTATCCAGCAGCTTGGGGTAATATATCAGTACATCTCCCTCCAGGCCACATAAAGTTATGAACAAAGTGATAATTCTGGTTTTGGAAAATCCTCTGCAAAACACTCCCAAGCAGAACAGGAGGGAAATAGCACAGCTGCTGCATGTGTATGAGTTCTACAAGAAGCAGCTCTTCCACTCTGTTCATTACCTACAAGCAGCGAGCAAAGGAAACAAGTGAAGAAGTTCTGTGGTGTCAATGGCTGTCTCCTGAAATATGCAGAAGGTACATCTCAAAAGTACCAGCAGACACATTCACTTTTGTTATAAACATTTTGAAACACAATCCTTATGATGCTAAAATTGGGATTTCAGAGGACAAATAATTTTGCCCAACTGCCAAGCACATTACTTATCAGTAGTGTTCTTCTGCCTGTCCCTTTCATCCTACTCTCCAAACTATCTGTGAACAAGCTGACCTACTCTTTCAAAATCATTATGTGAACACAAAGCTGAAAACAGTTACATGACACGAGCCCATCTTCTGGCAACAAGTAAAGAAATACAGCTCTATTGTGGCAGAGAACTGAAGAAAAACTCCTCAGAGAGAAAGCTTCAGAGTAGCAAATTCCAGCCTGCAGTCACAGAAGCCCATGATAACACTAACAGCTCAGTACTGTTGACACACTCACAGGAAAGCTGTTCTACTTCCAAGTCCATCCAGCTGTTGCACCACTCATTTAACCTGAAAAGTACTCTGCATCTAACCAATTCAGTATATTCACAGAATGACTAGGTTGGAAGA
>NW_005056282.1:0-3822 GCF_000277835.1 Geospiza fortis
CCCAGACCTAACAAACCCATACCAATGTTTATATACTGGGTCTTCAAGGTATTCTGAAACACCATAGCAAGGGCAGTAGCAAGCAGGTAAGCTAGATATAATGTTTATTTTAGAGTTAGTGATAAATCACTGTGAGATAATAATGGGAGCATATGTCTCCAACAGCTTTGCAGAAAAGGTGTTCTATTCTAAACGTAAAGTAGTGGACTAAAGAGATAGTGAAGATTTATTTCCTCTTTCTTGGCAAAAATAGATTTCTTTCCTTAGCATATTAATGATGATACATTAAAAATGTTTACAAAATACCATCACTTGAAATTATGAAATGAATATAATTAGGTTGCCTACAAGCCCTTAGGGCTGTGAACACCAGCTTAAGCATTAGTGAGACAGATTGCAAGCCAGGATTCAAGTTGTTTCCCTCATGCTGAGGAGAAATGGAAACAGTAGTGCAACTGAGAGCTGTACCACTGCATGAAGTGTAAATCTGAAATATGGCAGGGAAAAAAATGTCCAGCAAAAGCTAGCACCAACCTGAAAACCCATCCTCATGAACAGCACTGGTAACTTACATCCCTGACCAAGGTTATCCTGGAGAACATTCACTATCATCTGTTTACTAAACAAAGTTTGGCAACCATGCACGTTTCAAACATATTAAACATACATGCAGTTGGAGTGTACTCCTCTCAGTAAGCCATCTTCTTTTCTTTGTACTCTTTATGTAAAAGTTGATGAAAATAAAGCTTATGAACCTGTGTTTCAGAGTTATCATGCAGCTTAAATAACTGATGCCTAAGTAGTTCTTTAAACACAGTCTCAATCTTTAAAGACTTCCTAAAATTGTTCTGCATTTTTGAAACAGAATATTTCAGAAGCATCCAAAATTAATTGAGATTTAATCTGCCTTTTTCAGCTTGCCTATCTGCCTATACAGTATAAAGGCAATTTCCAAACTGAATATGATAACAACACCAAGCTGTAACTCTGCAAAACCCTTATGGCAATAATTACTCCATTAAGCACTTGTCCCAGGTCTTGAGAAACATCCAGTGGGATTGGAGTCTTGTGTAAAAATTAGGTAAGATAATGTAATGCAAGATTCTGTTACATACATATCCCAAAAGGGATTTGAATATGAATAAATTACCAGTAAGAAGTTATAACTCTATAAAATCCCTATGGCAATGTTTCCTTACCTAGTTCAGAAGGTGAACACCAAGCAGACTGGCTTGGACTCACATGGTGAAGAGAATTAAAAGCCTTGATGAAAAGTTGTCTTGCATCTTGGAAATCATCCACCCAGTGAAATCTGGGGGTTGTGTAAAGGTAAGTAAGAAAATGTAATGTAATGCAGTATAATGGATGACTCTATTACATGCCATAGGCTGAACAAAGGTCACATTTACAGTGCAACGTGAACTTCCAGTTTCGTATAGTAAGTCCAGACAAATCTGAGCAACTGAGTACTGCAGACAAACCTCTCTAAACTGGAGGAGCATACACTCCTACAGGAATTACACTGTTACACATAGGCTTTTCTATGCCCAGTGCACATCAATCAGGAAACACCTTCCTGTGCATTTTTGAGAGGTTGCAAGTACCCTTTCTTCCCTCAGGTTGCAGAGTTGTGTCCCTGGACTGCCTTCTCCCTGGGCAGGCATCACTCACAGACACCAATAAAACAGGGTTTTAGCAAATTTGTGACAACTGCTGAGGTACAGAGGACCCATGACATTCTACATCCACCTGGGCAGCACAGTTCCCACCTGGAACTATTCATCACTGCCAAGCAGAGCATCCAAACAGAAGCACTGACCCTCACATGAACATTTGCACACTATATCTGAATTTTTGTATTAGATGTGCTACTGTGAACAGCCAGAAGACAAAAGTAGAATATTTCACTAGAGAGAGTCCACAAAAAAATCAGTGGACCTGAAATGTTGAACCACAACCTGTGTCACCAGTGTCTTACCTTAGGCTGCTCCTCTTGAATGCATGAGAAATCCTTTCAGCACGTGTCAGAGTGTCATCTAACTCAGCGGCCAAGTCCAGAACGTCGTTTCTTTGTGCTACTTGTTTCCACCTTCCTGAAACATTTTTACACTTAGTTAAAGCTTGCCTCAAAACCTGGAGCTCTCTGAACTGGGAGACGGGTGTACTGAGAGCGAGTCCCAAAGGGTTCTTTCCAATTAGCACGGACACTTGCCACAGCACTCAGGGGATGGCTTTTGATGAAGAATGAATCCATCAGCCTAGAGTTACTGAAAAAAGAGCTAAATTAACACTAGTATTTAGGAGATTTATCATGCAAACAACAAAACTACGGGATGAGGGAGTCACTTTGCTGCTTTATTAAATCAGTGTTCCCCTTTAATCACTGTTTAAAATCCATCCTATTTTCCTGTATCTTGTGGATTGCAGGAACACTACACACTTTAACCACGGCACTGCAATTATTTTCTATGTTACAGTAACAGTATTTTGTTGTCTGATATTCCCATAAAAGACAGAGCAAATTTCTGTTATCTATATAACTAATCTCAATGTGGCTAGAGAAAGCTAAAAAGAACAGCAAAAAAAAGTACCAGATTACTAGCAGAACTTAAAAAACAACAAGCAAACAAAAACCTTACCAGTTTTAGTCCTTTGCAACTAAAGTATTCCCAGACTTTACCAGAAATGTTAGAAACACTTAAAAGCACTTCCCAGATACCCAAGAAGTGTAAATTTTCTCTCCTGCAAACTTAGCACTGAAGAAATGGAACAGAAAAAGCTTGATATTACAATTTCTAATAATTAATTTCTTACTTTAATATGAGGAACACTTACCCTACTAAGTTCTCAAACATGAGCTTCTTGAGTTACTACTATTACCCATCTGAGTTTATTTCAAGGACTAAATGCAAGGTCCTGAATCCTGAATCTGATTTCAGGTGTCAGTTCTTAACTGTAATTAAGAGGGTTAAGGATGTACCTTCAGCTCCATGGAACTTGTACAAAATCTCAATGCATCTTGTTTCAGAGAACAATCTCAAACAGCCATGCTTGTCACCTAGCACAGGTCCTGATTTCTAATCACACTAACCCCAGATGGATGTGCAAGCTCCAGTCCTGCTCTGACCTGATACAGTGGTCCAGCTGACTGGGGCAGGAGAAGGCCACAGTGCTGTGGCCTCTGAGACAGAGCAGCGAAAACAGCTTGTGTTAAACAGATATCAAACAACTCCTCATTTCTGTATCAGGTTCTTTTGAGGGAAATCAGGACACTCACTCACCACCTCCTGATCATGTGCTTTCCTCAGGTGACTCTTTCCTGCAATTCATTGTACCCTGGCACAATGATTGAGCTTTGGCAGCTGTGGAGTTTCAGGGCTCATCCCTAGAACCATATGAAATATCCAGGGTACCTCAGTCCAATATATGCTGGCTGTAGTTGGAAGTTCCTCACTTTCCATCTTTGTACATCAGGATGTGTTCAGCCATCTCTTGTACCCTTGAAGGAAGGCAAGAGGGCTGGGCTAGTCCAGGGCTCTTGGCAGCCCAGCTGCTGCAAGTCTCCTCTCTTCGGCTTGGAAAGTCATGCCTCTTTGTGCTTTGGAGTACCCAAAATTAGAATACCAAGTGAGATGTGGAACCACCAGACAATAGTTATCTCCGGCTATGTATGGAAATGTGCTGTATGGAGTAGCAGCAGAAAACACTGAAAACAGCTCATCTTAGAATAACCTTACTGTTGTGGTTTGATGCTTTCCTGGGAAATATTTCATTCCTGCATTCCAACAATGCAACCTAACTTTATCTCCAGTGAGAACTTTG
>NW_005056283.1:0-1627 GCF_000277835.1 Geospiza fortis
ATTATACATATAGCATTCATCTTAATAATTGCAAAAAGCCAGCAATATAATATGTATTTATAACAGTCTCTCAGGTGTCACAGACATCCTTTTCACTAAAATCCTTTCTTTGGGATTTTTTCCTTCTGGGAAGCTGAGGCCCCAGAAACAAAAGGTAAACAATAATTATCTGGTGCTGTGGAATGCAACAGGGTGACCCGTGATTGGTCTGGTGTGGATGTTTTGGTTCAGTGACCAGTCACAGCAGAGCTAGCTCTCGCAGGTTGTCAAGGCCAGCTCGTGTGTTATCATTCTTCTTTACTTTTCTTTCTTAGCTTAGCAGCTTCTGGAAATCTCTTCCTTCTTTTTCTTTTTAGTATAGTTATAGTATATGTATATATCATAAAATAATAAATCAAGCCTTCTGATCACGGAGTCAAGGATCTCATCTCTTCCTTCACCCAAGAACCCTTGTGACCACCATCACATCTCAGGCAGACCCACTCTTGCCTTGTGGCATTTGCTCAAGGCAGACACTCTGCTTTATGGGGTTTCTTTTGTTGTTTCTCTCTTGACTTTTGCCTTTCCCTGTCTCTCTTCAGTAGAGCTGAGGCAGTACAGGCTCCCCTTCATGGTTTTGTTTTCATTTTTTTATTCTCTCTGGCCTCCAGAGGGGCTTGTTTCAGGTTGATTTCTGGGCTCTCAACAGTAGCAACTAGAAAAACTGTTTCAGCGTGCATTTTGCAACACCATTTGGCAGCACGGGGGCCAGAGACAGTGGGGGCAAAGGGGTGCCATTTTTGGTGTTCGGGGAGACTTTTTCTCCCCCCCAACACACCAATGGCTCAGAAACAGTAGCAGTGACACCAGTGGAGTTTGGTGGATGACAGAAAGAAGTAACAAGACAATAGTACTGGCACATGACGAACCAGAGGCTGACACCGCCTCTTTGCACACCGGTAATGGCATGGCAGCAAGTGGAAGAGATAGAAAAGGGGCTTCCTTTACAAACTCACAGGGGCAGCTGGTCCTGGTGCTCCCCCAAATGGCGAAATGGGCTGTAGCAGGAACCTTGGAAGCAGCCAGCTGAAATGGCAGAGGTGGACACACCTGGGTGAAGCGATACGCAGAATAAATAGACTCCACAACCTGATGTAGTTATGAAGTGGGTATGTATTGTCAGCGCCCGGCACAAGCGAGATAGCTCTTGTGAAAACTTGTGCCCTGAGCCCTGGTCTGAGCCACATCTTTATTCATGAAGGTGTTCCATATACATTACATTGCACAACCTTTCCATGCATATTCAACCCCTGGCCCCCGTCTGTCCTCGCCTCGCATGGTAATTAGATCCACGCCCTTCTGAGCATGGGTTGTTCACAGTGGTGGTCTCACAGGAGTCTTTGGGTGGTCTCTGAGGCTGAAGGCCGTGGTCTTCCTCATGGTTGAACTTTTGAACTTTTCTTCTTTGCGCATGCGCTTTGGTCCCTTGGTGCTTATCTGAGTATGTCTGTCGATTTTGATCAGCTTGGAGACAGAGAAGCCCCTTTATCTAAGTTTCTTGCATTCCTTGGTCTTCACCCGGTATTGTTCTTTATCGCAAGAAGCTTCAGAAATTTGCATTTTCCTATGCCCTTTGTACCATGGCAGA
>NW_005056283.1:2408-2634 GCF_000277835.1 Geospiza fortis
TGTGAGAAATGCATGTATTTTATGATTGGCTTTTCGCAAATATTAAAATGAATATTATATGTGTTGTGTTAGCAAGTAATGCTGTATTAATTCTCTTAAGTACTGTATAGTTTTAGGTTATAAAAAATTGATAAAATAGAAACTATGCTATATAAGATGCTTTGTTTAAAAGAGAGGACTCGCAGTGAGATAACAGCCACAGGACACCTAAATCTTTCAGAAGAGA
>NW_005056283.1:2699-3816 GCF_000277835.1 Geospiza fortis
CCTCGAAGGCGCCATGGGTGTTAGAAAGGAGAAGTTGACACTGACCAGACAAAAATCCTGTGTTTGAATAAGAATTTATGCATCATGTATGAAGTGTATGAATATGCAACAGGCTATTGCTCTTAAAGATTACTCCTTTTGTTAAAGGTGTGTCCTTTTTCCTGGGCCCGTGCTGCCTGGAAAAAGGTACCCAGACGTCCGTAACTCTTTGTCTTTATTGTCTCATATTGTCTTAAATCCTGATTGTCCAAATTATTATTACTCTGATTGTATTACTATTTTTATAACCATTTTTATTACTATTAAACTTTTAAAATTTTGAAAACAAGTAATTAGCATTTTCCACAGAGGTGAGGGTCCTTTCCGGTGTGATCGGGTGTTAAGGTCCCAGTTCAACAGCCACTCTTACAAGCAAAGGGTCACCCACAGTAAGGAAGAAACAGTGAAGGGCTGGACTCCACGGTGGCAGCAAATTCTCCCCACGGAAGCAGGAACTCGACTGTTCCCCTCCAATCCAAGAGCGAGAGAGTGAGTGAGGAGCAGAGCCCAGCTCCTCACCCCCCACCCAAAAATCTCAAAGTACCTCTGCACTTCCCAAGAGAAAAAACCCCCAACTAAGAGAGTAACCAGCTGTACCCTTCTCCTTCTCCTTAGCCGCTTCTTTTGTTTCCTAAGTATTGGTCATTATCATCTCTTAGGCAACAAATGGGACAAATATCCCTGAGAGAAAGAAAAAAAAAAGGAAAAATCCTAACCTCCGACACTGTGAGTCTTTGTTTCTTTGGACATTCTTGGTGAATATATGTCCCCAACTGCTGGCCAGAGCTGTTATTAGGAATGTTCACCCCACAGACTATAGCTGTTGAGTCTTAAACCCCTTGTTTCAGCCCTTTGTTTCACCTCTACAACAAGTTGCAGAAACTGCTGAAGGAGAACGTGAATCAGTTTTCAGAGGTGAAAGCCATCCAGCTGTCTTTAGACCTTGCTGAACGACAGAAATGGCCAATACTTTGTATTCATTCATGGATGGTGGCAAATGCCCTGTGAGGGTGGTTGCAGCAATGGAAGCAGAATAACTGTCAGTATAGGGATGTTATAGATGAGTAATGAGATGGTT
>NW_005056284.1:0-3811 GCF_000277835.1 Geospiza fortis
TTTTTTTTTTTAATGTGAGAAACTTTTCTAAGAAGATGCTTAACATATTACTCAGTTGCGGGGTTAAAGATTATATATCTGTATTAGCAGAGGGCTGCGGTGATTCCTCCCTCCAGTCAGCCTGGAAATACAACAAAGGGGTACCAAAGACTCTTGGAGAACAAAAATTAAGACAAGCCAACTATGACTGCCACCAGGACTGGTGTGTTAACAGAGTCATGAGAGCTAATCATGCAGAATGTACTTTAACAGAGAGTTTACTCTGAAGTGAGGCGAGTCATAACTCACTGAGCACAACACAACAACCTTGGGATACTGTTAAACATGGACTAAATATATTATTCATCTGCATGTATGCACAATGGTATCTCAGCATCTCTTCCATTTAAGTACTACCTCAGCTTTCATTGTATAGTTTGTTAATTCTGTGATTCTCCTACGTGTGAAGGGCATTCAGAAGTTTCCTGTATTTCGTAATGTATTGGTATAATTACAAAATCTCATTAAGAAGGACTTTATTATTGATTTACTGGTTTTCTATTCATTAAATTTCACTGTAAAAAGGATTATTACTTTTAAAGTCAGCATGCTTAAACAGAAATGGAATTATCATAAGAGAAACAACATAAAATGGGGCTATTAATATTAAAGCAGCTATACTTTGAAGATTATTCATTTAATAAATCTTTGTGATATTAGCAAGATTGATGAGCAGTAGTACAAATGAGGGGAACATGGGAGAGATGATCATTTATTATCATTACAGAGATATAAAGTATGATTCAGTGTTTCATAATGGATGTTAAATTTGATTTAACATATGGCTGACTCATTCTCTGAAAACTATTCTTAAAGACATAAACTCATTGAAAAGTCAAATCCATTGTCTTAATAATACTCATGAATTATCTTTTGATAAGAAAATAAGTACCATGTCCTCAGACAAATCAGGCAGGCTGTGGCAGAGCTCTATGCCAGCAGTACAGAAAACACACCTGGAGACTCAAACAACACCTTGAGCATGCCCAGGCAGGTGAGAACTGACAATGAGCAAAAATGTCTCCTCCTTTTGCACACCCACAGAGCATTTGTGCTTTACATGCTGCCAAATACTGCTTTTACCTCTGCAAGGCAACAGCATTTCTGACTGTCAACAGAGGCAAGGTCTCCAAGTGATGTCACAGGAGATGCCCTGAAAATATGTTTAAACCCCATTCAGGAGTTATCTTGAAGTACTTGGTATGTACAGAGCAGGGCCTCTGAGATAGGACTGTTTATTTCTAAGATAAAACATTTGCACAATACAGATATTACAAACCCCATGCCAGTGCTGAGCAACAGAATTTTGTTACCCTGTTGGCATTATTTATTCATATAAAATTGAATAAAGTGGACAATTAATTGCCCGATCATGTAAGAATACTACTGTTTCAAATACCCTATCAAATTAAAATATACATTTGAGAAACAAGACAGTTTAAATGAAGGACTGGTATTTCTGCTAAATCAAGCCCTGATACCTGCTCAGAAAATGTCTATCTGAAAGAACTACTATCCAAATTAAATGTGGAGTCACAGAAAGTTCTGTGTCATGGTGATCTTTCTGCTTAGCAATCCTGGCCACAAAAACTTCTAAAAATTCCTTCTGTAGATCCATCATTATTGTGCCAGTGAATCCAGAGCAATCTAAATATCTTCTCCCCTATGCTGCCCCCACATGCACAGGGCACAGATGGGACTGAATGAGCACCATGTCCTTGGCACATTTAACAACTCTATTGTGTGCATTTTCCACAGAGGGCATTTCTGCTACCTCTTTCTTTGCCTTTAGTTACCTGCAATATTTCTTGTTTAATTAGGAAAATAATTGAATCAATGCCTCACCACCTCACTGTTCCTCTCCCCTGAGATGCAGCACTAACAGGATATATTCCTATATTTATTCATTCATCATCCTATTGTGATAGTCTAATCCTTGCTGCAATAGCAGCAGCACAGGTCCCAGCAGTATGGATTACTGGGATGTTCAGTGTTCTGGACTACCAGGTTCCTGCTTAGAAACCATCCTTACAAACACTCTGATGCTTTAATTTCCCACCTCCTCAGACTTTTACTTGTTTCTACACTCTGTCTTGTGCTATAACTAATCCAGCCCTGTGCTTTATGGAAAAGGATTGCTGAGCTGCTCCACTATCCCTTTATATAAAACAATTTATATGTCCAAAGGAAAGGCTTTGCCCTGTTCTAACAGAACACAGCCCCACCGTGGAGCCTGCTGCAGGATCTGGCCTTTAACAACTGACTTATTTCCTGTGCATAAATCTGCCCAAGTACCATCTCATCTCAGTGAAATGTGACAGACTTCAATGTACAGAAGAGTAACAGAGCCATAGACTCTTTATTCTTTTAATATTATAATAATGTAATCATCTGCTAAAATGCCCTGTTCACTATCTCTCCTCAGCCATTTGTTTATTTAGCAGGAATTGACTCTGCATATCAGCTTTGCATACATCTCAGACCTGTCATACTTTGCCTGCCTCACCTTTTCTCCATCTCTCATGAGAATTTACTTTCACTTATGTAGCACTGGGTAGATGCTAAATGCACTAAAGTAGTGTGAGAAGAATATTGTAACAGGATGAAAAGGTTTCAGAACAGTTTGTAATGGATGGATATGCAGATATTCTACTGAGGCAGAGATGATTTTTAATAGGAAAATTCTAGTCTCTACATAGGTTTTAACTCATTCTTCTTTCTAATTTTACAGACTGACAATGGACTAAAAAGCTCCCAGGAGAAAGTGAGCATACTGAAATGCAGGAGGTCTGGTAGAAAAATGAGCAATGGTGGTTAAGTGAAATCTTTTGACTACATATTCTCTTTTTGTTTGCTGCAGCGACTTTCTCTACTGCTGTAATTGACTTCTGCCTGTTTACAATTAAAGGATAACATTCATGTTAGAATATACAAGTGAAAAAGTGCTTTCTGCAGGTGATTAAATGTCACAGAAAGATAAGGATGCACTTTAGCTGTGAAAGCTTTAATTGCAAATGTACAGCAGCATTAGCAGTGCTGTCCCTCTTTCACTGTCCTCAGCAAACAACAGCTGAGAAAGGATGTTTGCATGCCCTTCTCATGCCTGTTGCATATCCACATGGAGGCAGGGAGAGGTTTTGCTAATTCTTTACTGGACTACCCATTGATTCTCATCCAGTGCAGTTTCTCACAGGTGAATAAACTACACAGAGGTAAATCCCTGAATATTCAGTAGAGTGCTGAGGAGATAGAATTAAGAAAAAAAAGCTGTAATTTCTTTTGCTTAGTTTGGAATTAATCCAAAATATGTCTCTTCTCATAATAACTTAGAAGGTATTTGGAAAAATATTATATTTTTATCAGACACATATCCACATTGGGTAAATTAACCAGTGGTGAAATAGCAGATCAGACGCATGTAAAAAGCAGTATTTTCCTAAGTGCATAAAAGTAGTAAATATAACCACAAGATTTGCACTACATGGCAAGTTATTGCTTATATAAAGATCCAAAACACAGTAATTATGCAAACTGTGCTTCAAGCACACTTTGTCCCAGCATCATTCCTTCCAGTACTGGACCAATCCCAGGTTATTATATCTGCACCACCATCTCTTTGTTAAAGTAAGCATGTTCTGCAAGGCTTGCAGTGTTTCACTGCACAAATCTGCCCCATCAGATACAGGTTCACCTTCTGCTTATTTGACTTCATTTTCTTCAGTTTTATTTAGTATAGTTGATTTAATTTCTTCCTTTCTTTCTTTTCCTTCCT
>NW_005056285.1:0-3811 GCF_000277835.1 Geospiza fortis
AAACTCTCAGAATGCTTTCCTGTGGACTCCTTTTGACTGGCAGGAATACTAGCAGCCCTAAGTGTCATGTTGTTCATTTGTGCACAGTGTTTTTACAGCTATTCAATAGCATCTGTGAGTCATTTGCCTGCTGAGCCTCAGCTCTTGGCGTGTGTCAGGTAGAGGTCTCAGGCAGGCAGGGAGAGGGAAGGAGGGCTGGGCTCTGTGACAAGAGGCACCCAGCTGGCAGCTGTGGTGCAAAGGGAGTGTGGGTGCTGTGGTCAGCTGCCCTGTCTGCATGGGCATGACCCCAGGGAAGGTGTCAGAGGGTTTGGCCCATCAGTTCCTCCAGGACAAATGAAGTGGAAGGGAACTGTGGACTTGTGGATCCCTAATTCTGTTTTAGCACCCCAAGAGTTGTTTAGAGAAGTGACTCACTTCCCAAGAAAAGGGTGGGTGACTTCTCTCCCCGAGTAAACTGAAGAAAAAATTGGTACTGTCTGTTGCATTTGGATATCTGGTCCTTCCATTTACTGGGGTTGACTGGCAGGTGAGCCTTGCCTGTCTCTGCAGACCCACACATCACTTTGCACACATTTATTTTCAAGATTTGTGTGTTGACTTCCACAGAGAGAGATCTTCTAGGAAGGCAGCACTTTTTGAAGCCATTCCGCTGAGTTCTGTGCACTCGCTTGAAAAATTGGCATTTATTTCCTGAAACATGGCACAACTGAAGGTCCTAGCTGTACTTTGAGGAAAGGGCTGCCCTTGGCTCTAGGTGAGATGCAGTCAGTGTTTCCTGGCAGTGAGGTGCTGCAGAGGAAGGGAGAGGGAAAGGGGCAAACCTGGGTTTAGCAGTCAAATCCAGAGCTGGTCCAAGTGAAGGCTTGCAGCCTGCCTGTGGGGCAGAAACCCCTCAAAGATAGGGGCAAGGGTGAGCCAAGCCAGAGAGGACCTGAACGTGGAATGCTCCTGTCCAGAGCCCCATCTTGGCAGCTGCCATCAGCAGAGAGCCCCTGGGCATGATCATCCTTAGTGAGTCATCTGTGACTTTTAACAGTGAAGAAAAATATTTATTTCCTTCCATTTCTCTAAACCTCCATGGATTTTTATTCCGGAGGAAAAAGGAAGGGAAAGGGGCAATTTGCATTTAGCCATGAAGGAGATAGTGCATCTAGTTCTTGAAATTTCATGTGTAATTTAAAGTGAAAAGAGGAAAAAGCAGATAAGTACAACACTGTGCCATGCTAGGCATTAATATTGCTGTAGAAAGAGTGAAAAAAAGCACATTTTTTCCAGAGTTATTCACATCTAATCCTTGGACAAAATTGCTCTGCATGACTCACTCATTCCTCTGTTTTCCTTGTCATACTGAGTTCAATGTCACACAGGCTCCAGAGAATAAACATTCTATAGATTTTGGGCAATATATAGAAAGGGCAGAGATGTGAAAAAAGAATAGTGGGATTTTATAAAAATTCACAGACTACAAAAATGTTTTAAAATATGGCAGAACCTCTGGATCATCAAAAATATTCTAAAAATTTCCTGAAGGCCAGCGTCTGCTTTCTCAACCACTCTTTCTTGTGAGATTCCAGCTAGACCAAAAATAAAATTACCATCTGGGTTGGTTTTGGATGCAGTTTAGGGAATGGGTATCTATGACAGATGAAGAACTGAATGTGAATGTGCAAATGTCTTAGATTTCAAGTTCTTGTTTTTGTGATCTCTACTTGTAAGTTTAATTGAACTGTTTCAATTTCACAATCAGATGCATTAGAAAAACACTGTCACTTTTCATGTTTAAGACCACAGCTGATGTGAATCCAATATTGGTCTTGAAACTCTAGTGAAAAGCTGAAAAAGAGCAAAAGGAAATGATGAAAAGTTCTTATGTTCTCAATTATTTATTCACTGTTTTTCCCCCTTCATTTTCACTCCAGGGATAGTAATGAGTTTTACGAATGTAAGGTGTCAGCTATAGGCTTTTCTGTTGAAACCTCTAAATTTATGGCTCCTTGGGGCATTACAGGCACGGATAATGCATAATTTACAAACAGACTGGAAACTTTCATCTTCCTTTTCCCACTCCTTTTCAGAGCTTTTTGTTCAAGGAGTGATTTGTTTTGCTGTAGTGGAAACCATATGCTCTTCCAAATCTCAGCGGAGTGTAGAAATTCTGCAACGTTGCCAGATGTTGCTGAAGAAACTTCACCTGACATAGAATTACACACACTTCTTTTCTTCAGTCAAAACCATCTTTCTAAGTGAGCATTTCTCCCTGCTATTTGGTAGTGGGCAAGAGGAGACCAAATCACAGCCAGTTGCAGCAGGTACAGTCTCAGCATCGGACTCCTGAGGCCTGTGCCTTGTTTCTGGTGGGGCAGGAACTGGAAGTTTACTGATCCACCTCACAAAAAGATAGGTCAATACTCTTAAATGGGAATCCTACTCCTGGCATTGATTCTGCTTTGTCACTAAGGACTTACCATATTGGATAAAACCAGTCTAGTTCAGGGTTGGTGTGACTGTGGCCACACACTTGTGTGTGTGCTGTGGAGCAGGGTGGGAGAAACATCACAATTGAGCTGATAAGAGTTATTTTGGCTGAGCTCTCTCTGTTATTTAACAGTTAGCATATGATTTGAAATAAAATATTTTTGTTCTCCTTCTTTTGTTCCCTAACAGATTCTAAAACACTGGATGCTCTTTTAATTCTAAAAATTCCCTTATTCTGATGAATGTCTGCATGACTGCTTTTCCTTGCAGCCATAAATCAGAGGGTTGAGGTGTTTAGGGTACGAGGGTGGGGGATGAGATTGTCCCTTCACTGAAAAATGTAAAATTATGAGGAGAGCCTCCAAGCCCAGGGATGCTGAAGGAACATGGGCTGAGCAGAACTGCACAAAGATGTGCGAATCCTTATACAACCAATTTATTCTCAAACTGAGTAGGACTTGGGTTTCCCAGGTACCTTTGTGGACTACTTAATTGCAGGTTGTGGATCCCTAGAAATCTGGTAGAATCCAGTGGTTTGGTAACTGCTTCAGTGACTGCCATTTAGGCTACATTTAAAGTGTGATGTCAGTAATCTGAGAATTGTGTTAACAACGTGGTTCTGTCTTCACTCCCTAGTATGATCAAAATGTTATTTCATCTTAGAGTTAACTGGGAGCTGCCTTGAGCATTTGTATGGCCATGGGGAGTCATGAACATCCCAGCTGCATTACCAATGGAGTTGTGCCTTCCTGTACTGTCTTTGGGACAAGTGGGGGCTGAGACCTGGATGTGGCTCTTGTCACTCAAAGGGACTTCCCTCTGCCTCCCATTGATGGATCATGGACCTGTTGGGAAACTGTCCAGCTGGTGAATCCTCAAACTGCTTTGTGCCTCACCCTGAGGCTGTCCCTGCTCCATTTTTGTGGCACTGCCTGCATTGCTGGGACACTGGCACTTTGGCTCTTACTTACACTTCTTCCACCCAAGCAGCTGAGACAGCTGTGAACATGCCCTGGTTTACACAATGTCTTAAATGCAACCATTCCCAGCCCTGGTGGTCATACTGCCTACAGTACAGTTATCTCCTTCAGAGGACAGGCGACATAGATAAGGAAAACACATACAGATTTTGTTCACTGCTCTAGTATGTCATGGGTCTTTCCCAGGATAATTGAGAGAAACAGCACAGGAAACTTTCTGAAGGCAGTGCCCCACATCCATCTTTCTATGGGCATACTGGTCTTCTTGTGCAGTGCTTCCCTTCATTTCCCAGGTCCAGACACAATACTTCTTTCTAGATAAACTGCTCAAAGTAACTTCAGACTTTTTTTTT
>NW_005056286.1:0-3808 GCF_000277835.1 Geospiza fortis
TAGCTCTTCCCTTGTCTGCTGATGCAGCCACTCTGTTGAAGAAAGCTGCCAAAATAGTCAGGCATGATTTGTCTTTGGTGAAGCCATGTAGGTAGTCTCTAATCACATCCCTTTCTTCCACATGTTTTGACATCTTCCAGGTGGATCTGCTCCATGATTTTACCAGGCATGGAGATGAGGCTGACTGCTTGGATATCACCAGGGAATGACGAGGTTGCTCATGGGGAAAACAGGCACAATCAGATGTTAGAGACCCATTACCCAGCAGAGCTGCAGTCCCTAGAGTCTAGTTATTTTTAAAGTCAGAAATCCATTAGCATAGACTGTGCAGCTCTGGCTGCAGCACCACAGGCTCTTTCTATCAGCTCTGATCCGTCTGCTTCTCCATTATAAAATTTCCTATTTCAGTGGAAATAGGAAATTTCCTATAGGAAATAGGTGCAAGTGGAGCACGGGGAAAAGGAGGCAGAGGACCACATTTCTTATTCAAAGCCATTCTCACTCTTTAATGTCTACTGTCACACCCTCACTTGTCTTGTGGCAAGGTTTTATGTTTTAACTTCAGCCAGGTCCTCCCCATGCTGGCAGCTTAATACATGTTCTTACAAACTTGTCTGGCTGTACAATATTCTATAACTTGCACATCATAAAAGTGAATAATTTACAACTGTTCTGATACACTTATGGGTTTTGAAGATTTGTCAGCGGGGTAGATTTTTAAAATTTATTTTCAACTTTCCATAGAGAGCTTTTCAGAGAGCTTTCTGTGTGACACGTTATTGAACAAGATGACAGACCATTCATTTCATCACACTGAAATTATTTCTGCCTTTCTTTCCCAGGACAAACTTCGCTCCTCCTTCCCAAAGGGCTGCACAGAGAAAGCAGGTATTCTCAGGGATGGGACAGAGGGAACATCTGCTCCCCACCTCTTACAGTGCAGGCAACAGCCTCTCTGCCCTCTGAGGGTGGCCTCAGGCCACGGAGATGTCTGCTGCCATCCCTGCAGCCTATTGGGATGTGACCCTGCAGTGAACAGCATGGCTTTGCTGCAGGAACTGCATTAGTTGGGGTGAGCAATATATACCCTGCTGGTTTCAGATAGAGCTGGGAGAGCTCTGGGCAGCCCTCTGGGATCAGGCTTAACAGGCAGGAATGGCTGTGTGGTGTTTTGTGCAGTCTGTGTTGCCAAGAGCATGAATATTGTGTGAAGTGACTGCTAGAGGGACACCCACACTCCCAGGAGGAGCCACTCAAGTGTTTCTACAACTTCACCAGCAGCTACTTGCTCGGTGAAGGCTGTTAGGCACCTTCATGCCCCTGTCAACAGAGCTTCCATCTGTTTTTAAACCCCTTCATTTCCTTCTTTTGCACCCTATAAGTATGCAGTGATGGCTTACCCTTTAAATTCCAACTACACAGAGAGCCCATGCTAATTCAGAATAACATCTTTTAGACCCACAGGGTTTGCAAAGATTTCAAGGATAAAGATAACAATATTCAGCTGAGGAAACACCTGTGACAAACAAATTGCTAAATTTTAGGTGGGATTTTTCTCATCTAAATGTATATGTCTAAAAGATCAACATGTTCAAATCTGACCTACTCATCTGAAGCTCCCTTAATAACAGAGATAAGATGTACCTTCACAGCAAAATTCATCATCTCTGTCTTGAACATGTCTATCTTCCTGAAAGATGAAATTACCATGAGCACCTGGAGGAGATGTTCACTTCTCTTGGTAAGCTAGAAGTGGAACTGGGGTCACTGACCCAGAAGTGGGCACCAGGCTTGCAAAGTTTCACCATGTTCAGTGTATCAGCAGTCACTCAGACTCTGAGTAGCAGGGGTGTCAGGACACAGCCACTGTGACTGTTTAATGGGTGATTATGAGCTGCCTATTTGCCTAATGCAGAAAATCCCCTGAGCTGACACATTTTCTTCCCAGCTAAGGACTGGTCATCCTAATTTTCAGGCAGCTAGATTTAACAGTGAAATAAAACTAATTTACAGCTCTTGCCATTAGGAGGACAAATTTTCATCTCTGTCCTTCGGGTGAGAGGCACTATAACAAATGAATGATTACTGACCCATGATACCTATTAGAGATTGCAGCTGGGTCATCTCATTTGTTGTTTTAACACAAGAAATTAAGAGCCTAGCAGGGCTATGGCAAAAATTGAATTGTTGATGAGATGAACATTGCCTTTACCAGAGGTTCTTTCTAGAATTATATGCAGGGAAAGCTCAGTGACATTGAGACCTTGAGCTGTGGGCCCAGTTTCTTTGAGGCTAGTAGGACTTTCCACTCTCACAGACTTCCTCCCATTGCTACCTGGAAGTGCAATCCAGCTGCCACATGCTGGAGTTCATAGAGACAAAGGAGCAGTTAGCCATGTACTTACTTGGCTCTTTTCCCTCTGTTATTGCCTGCAGCTAAACTGCCCACCAAAGAGGTTTTGAATCAAAAGGAGGTAAGTGCACAGGACAGTTTGCTCCCAACAGTAGCCTCTGTGACTGATTTCTGTGTTCTTAGTCTGATGCTGATTGAAAAGCAGTCTCTGCTGCCAAGTAACAAAGCCAGTTACCTTCAAAAGCATCCTCAGTGCAGGGAAACCAATAGCTTCCAAGTTTTAGGGGAAATATTGAAGAATGTCAGGGATAACCTAACTTTGAGCTGTGTGAAGGCAAAATCAGACTCTAGAATTCTGCAGAGTCTCAAACTCAAGACACTCATGCTTGGCTTCTTCTCAGCCCCTCCTGCCCCTAGACAGATTGTGGGGCCATCACACCCTAGTGGCTCAGTACACAACACCTATCCTGGTCCGAGCCTGTGCTCCAGCTGCACCCTGGGTCAGCCTTCCATGGTCCAGCAGCATTGCTCTCCTCCTTGCAACCTACCTGATCCTTCAGCCTCTCCCAATTGCATGACACAGTGCCCTGGCCTTGTCTCATGTACTGAAGGAAAGAAAATTCTACTAATTGCCTGCCACTTAATCAACTAATAGTTAGTCTTTAGTTGACTTCTTGTTCGTTTTTGTTCTGGTCCTAAGATGGAAAACTGTCCCATTGTCTTTCACTCCTAGAGGTCTGTCCACGCTCTGTCACAGGGTAAATCTGCAGACACAAAGTACCATCTCTACTTTGCTTTCCACATGAGCTTTCTCCCCATTTATTTCTGCTGACTGTTTTACATGAAGATCTGCTTTAGCTTTTGGGCTTGCTCCAGCACCATTCGCTAAAATTATATTAAGTATTGATTGGTAACAGATATATTAGATGGCAATGCCAGTGAGGATACATTAAGTAAATGGAGGAGCAGGCCCATGCTGCTTTCTTCTTTTCACCAGAATGGCAATCATCAGCAGCAGAGTTGTACAGGGTCTGCAACAGCTATGGCTTGAACCAGGAGAGATCATCCAAGTTAATAGACTCTGGAGAAGACTTGGTGCTGTGTTAAATGCTGTGAGCCTGGTAGTGCCCTTGGGTACAGAGTACATAGATGGTCTTGTGAAATTAGAATGGTTTAAGGAAAAAGCTCTTGTAATTCAAAGCCCCCCAATATTCTCATGATCTGCCATACTGATCCATGTATCATTTTCACTTATTACTACCCAATATTTAATTTCCTTTGTACTTAGAAAGGTGCCAAGACCAGGTGACAGTGATGGCTGGCTACTATTTTTCAAGTCATGTAACTTGGGCAGTGAAGTAGAAAGGACAGTACGAGAGAGAACAGAAAAGGCACGGCAGAGTCACAGCTCCAAGTGGTGGACGTTAAGGTCACTCTGGTAGAAGATGAGAGGAG
>NW_005056287.1:0-3805 GCF_000277835.1 Geospiza fortis
ATTTTACATAATGGTCTGGCTGGTCAGCTGAGAGGTGAGTGTCAGTCAGCCAAGTGCTCTGGCTGCTCTCCTGTGTGATGGGGTCTGGCCCCCCTTGCCATGCCTCTGGTATAGTTTCAGGTGGTGGCTTGCAGAGATGGCATGAAGAATAATTTTTCATGAGTCACTTGATAAAATAAGGACCTATATTAGCTTTGAAAACAGACCTTATGAATTGATAAGGAGACCTAAACCCTTTGAGAGAGGGGATTAAGTTCCTGGTCCTTAGACACTGTGACACTTCAGAATCATTTGCCATTGGTGTCAAGATGAAATAAAGAATTCAGAAATAGGAGCCATCATGAAAATTCTCTAAGTGACACTCTCATGATTGAGCTGAACTTAACCTCAAGATCTGTGTCTCCCAGGAGACATAAACCTACTGGCTACTGGGAGCCCATTCCCTTCTCCTGGATTCACATGCTGAGGAAGTGCCTGGCCCAAACATTGAGCTGTTTTGGGTACTCCAGCTGATAGTACTGTGATCTTTCATATGCCTTGGCTAACTTTGAAACCAGCGCTGGTTTCAGCAGGGACTGGACTAGGCAATCTGCAAAGGTCCTTCTGGCCTGGACTGTTCTTGATTCTGTTTCCTCCTCCACAGTGGGGCTTCAAATGGCTTCTGATCTTCCAGGGAAGGAAGAAACTTCAAGCTTCATTTTACCCACAGGAAATTAGTGTGTGGGTAATTTAGTGACCACAGGCTGACAAGCGCCCTTTTCCCTGACAGAAGAAATACACAGAAACTGGTACGGTCAACAAGTCTGCAGAAACTGCTGTAGTTCCAACAGCTTGTAGTGGTACATATTAGCAGGAGACCATCCAACATCAAGTCAAATGATGGTCTGGTGGGACATTCAAATGCAAATCTAGTTTTGGACCAGATATTTTAGCCCAGCTTCCCTCTATTTCCAAATAGAAATGATCTCCCAAAGAAGTCTCAAGAGGGGCTTTAGAGTCCCTCTTTTGGTTTGTTTTTAAACAGAAAGCTTGCAGTTGTCTAGGAAAAAACTTATTCTAATAAAATACCACTTGCAAAGAGGTGTCATGGGTCAGGAGCTCCTTGGAGCAGGAAGTTGTAGATAGTTGGTGTTTTCATGGATCCACCAGATGTCTGGGTGTGTTTGTGCCCTGGAAGTCCAAATGGACTATGGAGAACAGAGCTATCTGCTGAGGAGTTGCAAGTCTCTGTAGGCTGGGGAAGTCAGGATATGGGATTTAGGGCAGAGGGGATGTAGCTTTGAGCTATTTTGGGATGGACAGTCTCCAAGCATGGCATTGGATGCCTATGAGCAGATTTGCCGAGTAGTGCCTTAACTTTAATCTCGCTGCATTTTGGCAGCAGTGCTGTGGTTTTTCCTACACATATTGCATCCTCACATGATCATGTATCCCAACAACTCTCTTACAATCTAATGTACATGTTTTGGAGTAGAAATATTTTTGCAAATATTTCAATAGAGGAAAGGAAAGAAAGGAGAGCTTCTTGTGTCATTGTGTATTTGTTGTTTTGTTCAGCTGCCGGCTTTTAAGTTCATATGCAAGTTTGGGCAGCAGCTAGTGCATCATGCTTGTGCCTGCCTCCAAGCAATTTTCCTAGCTGAGTAAAAACAGAAAACAGGAAATGAATGGAGTTCAAAACAAGTAAATGTGAATTTAGACTCAGAGAAGCATCTTTGAAAAAAGAAATATAACAATCACACAACTACTTATAGTTTGAACTCTCATTTAAGAATCTAAGGGCTGTCACTCTACGTCTGTAACCTTGGTGACCTTTGATGTGTTAGCATTTCATGTCAGCCTGTTAGGGAGCATTCCTTTCCTCCTGAGCATTGTACAATGCTGTAACATTTTTCTTCTGAAGAAGGAGCCCGAGTAATTTCAGTGAACAATATGGGCTTTGATATCAATGAATAACCTAATGTGGGTTTTTTAAAGTACCATATGGTAAAGCATTTTCTTTTCATCCTTGACATTTTCTGTGCATTGTCCTTGTTAGCTCTCCAAACCCACTAAGCAGTGAAGTTTTTCACACCATCTATGGCAGTTTTATCTGCATCTGCCAGAGGGGACAGGTTGACTTGTTTCAATCCATCCTTGAGGACAGTTGTTCAGGAGTTCTTAACTAGTTGTGTGTTGTGAGTTTGTAGTTTTTTCTCTTTGGGATGTGGGTGCTTATCTTTCATACATTTTGCTTTCCTCCATTTTATATGACTACTTGTGGATGTCAGTTCCAGTCTTACTGCGCACACTGGAAAGTGGGTTAGAAGTGTTTATCTGAACCAAATCTCCACAGCACCCCCCCAGTGCTGTGCTTTTGTTTGTGTGGAGGAAGAGTCTCAGAGTGCACAAACTTGACTTGCAGCTGAGATTTAACCAAGAGATGTGCTCTCACCAGTGCTGGGTCCATGGGACCACACCAGGGACAGTCTACACTAAAGCTTTTTGAGTTGTAAATAGTGTACAGTTTAGGTATTCAGCACCAGTCCTTCACCCTATAGATTCATTCCTACTGTGCCATACCAATTACTAACACAGATTTGGCCACAGATGGCTCAGGGAGTACTTTTGTCTTTTATTACTATTTGGAACAATAAACCCAGTGAAGGTGATATATGAGATACGGTAATGTGCTTCTGTTCCTGACTCCTCCTGGTGTTTTTCCAGCCCAGAAAAAATGGTGTACTTCTCTCTTTACTAGATCGATTGTCTAATATCTCTTTGTCCATGTTGAAAGCAGTTTTTTGCTTCCCTTTTACACTCTCTGTGTGTGATGCACCCAAATGCAGTTGATGTTTCAACTCCCAATCAAAACCCAAAGTCTCTGAAACCCTGAAACCAGGCAAACTTTGCTTTGCAGTGGCACTGGTTGCTTTAGTTAGAGGCTAGAGAGTCTCACAATAATCTAAATGGCAACTGGACACAAAAAAAACAGGAAAACTTTACATACAATCACACCTAACTTGGTCTGATGTTAAGCAAGGACTTGGCGTATGAGAAGACACTCCTCATACATTCCTTTTTCTATTTTCAAGGAAATTCTCAGCAGGTAGGTACTAATTTGTGCATCACTTGTTCACTTCTCTCCAGGCAGCATGGGACACATTTGGTGTTGTGTACCCACATGCTAGCACCCATATGTGCCAAATATGTGAAGGTTATAACTTCAGAATGTATGTCTTTATAAAGGCTGTGTGGTCATTAATGCCATGAGAATACACTTTTTTGCTAGCATTTTCTGTGCATCAGATTTCATACTTGGTCCTTTTCTTGTCTTGGACATAGAGGCTGTTCAGGTGCTAGAAGCTGTGTATGTGGTAAGGTAAGTGGTAAGGAAATTATCCTGAGTTATGTGTCTGATAAGATCCTGATGAAACTCCTGCATTTACAGAAGATTGTACGACTGATGATGTCAGCAGTCACTCTTTTTACTCCATTCCCTCTCACTGTTCCTCATAGCACCTCTTTGCACCTCTTTCTTACCTTACTGTTTATAGCTTAAGTAAGCTTAAGACTGAACTCTGTCATGACACCCATGCTTCAGCCTAACTAACTTAAATGGTGCAAATGAAACAATATTAAACTAATTCATTTGCATGCATGTAGAAAACACAATGAAGCTTAGTGGTTTTGGTGTAAAATCGTTCTCCCTTGTCCTATCTCTATCTTGCGTAAAAAGTCCCTCTCCATCTATTTTATAAACTCCCTTTAAGTAGTAGAAGGTACTATAAGGTCTCTCCCAAGCCTTCTCTTCTCCAGGCTGAAC
>NW_005056288.1:0-3801 GCF_000277835.1 Geospiza fortis
ACTGGGCAGGTCACCTGGTCATAAAAGTCAGGCAGGACTGCCTTTCTCAAACCTATGCTGGGTGGGCCTGATCTACTGGTTTTCCTGTGTCTGTGAAGAACAGCACTGCATCTAACTCCCCACTCTCCAAAGTCTTCACATTTCCACAAGAGATATGGAAATTCTTAGCATTTTCAGTGGGCATTTCTTAGCTTTCCACTGAATGCCACCTCTCCACCCTACTGCATGCCAGCCCATCAGCCTGGAGCTCACAGAAGTTACTAAATCACTAAAGTGTTTAAGTAACATGAAAGAACATGCAGCAGAGGGAAGGTTACCTGAAGTCAGCTTTCATCACCAGCTGTTTACCTGCCCAGCATTTTTTCCAGTTCTTCACCCCCCTAACTGAACCTTGACCTGAAATAACCTGTGTGTTTTTTAAAAACTTTCCACCCAAGTGAACAAGAAATCCTGCTGATTTCAGCATGAAGGAAGAAACCACTTAAAGTAAGCAATAATAATGAAATCAGGCCCTAAAACTTTAGATTAAGCTATGGAAAATTGCACCAGTGACTCATTCTGCCTGGTGACTCCTCATTTAGAATGCTGAGAAATGCAGCTCTGCTTGGAGATGATCTTTGTATGTGAGGGTACAAAGAAGAAGGATAAAGGATGTCCAACATCATCTTGCAGACGAGAAGAGAGAAAACCTGCAACACGTGTTGGTGTAATGGCACAATGAAGTGCAGCAGACCTGACTCCTTCCCAGAGTTTGTCCAGATTTCAGTCTCTGTGAAATCAGGATCACAACAGATCAATAACATCTCAGAAGCAGCTGTTGCATATCTGAACAGCTGATCAGTGCAGCCCATCTACTCAGAGTTTAGCACAGCATCAGGTGGAACAGGAGAGCTGGACAGGCAAGTGGTTATAGCATGGTGCTTGCAGCAGAGGGCTTTAAATCACAGACATAGAAAGAGAGGAAATTCTCTAAAACATAACAAGAAATGGGGAAAGGCATGGACAGCCCCAAGAAGGAAATACACCTAATTAAAGCCTTTGCAGTGTGCCTCAGAGCAAGGCTGCATGCAGTGGTTTCCCAGAAGCAGGGTCCTGTGCTGTCAGTGCCTTGTAGCAGTGCTCAGGAACACTGGAAGACCATCACTCAGCTGAAGGCAGGCAGGCAGAGTGGCAGGTCACCCAGCTCTGCCACGGTAGTGGGGACAGGGGGATGTGCCGGCAGCTGCTCTGTGGAGCAGGGAGGGAGGACCCAAGCATCATGAAGCTCTGCACTGAGGGTGGGAGCTGGGAAAAGCAGAGCGTTTTACCCACTTCCACAAGAAGGGAATAAAAATGACAAAATGAGAGCCTTAATTGCAGAGTAGAGACATATCATCCCCTCTGCTTTGCACCCCTGTGGGGATGTGCCACACAGATGTCTCTGTCTGGGGTGGTTGCCAGCAGGGCTTTGCAGAGGCTTTGTCTCTGGGCTGCGCACTGGCAAAAAATTATGGCTTTTATGTGCTCTCTAACTGCAATTGCAGCTCCAGTTTTATGCTCCTGCTTTGCTGGAAGACAGTTTGTCCCTCCTCTCCCTCATTTAGCCCTCCTGAGGAGCATAGGGGTGTTATCACAGCCCAAATGACAGATCAGGAGAGAAAAGACTGATGAGTGAAATCACGGATCTGACATCAGAGGCTGAGGTGAAGGTATCCCCATAACAGACAGGCATCGTGTCTGTAGGCAGAGTTGCTGCAAAACAAGAGAGTCAGAGGCAGCAGCTGCAGGGGAGGAATGTAACTGAGCTCACAATCCTTCCTTGGACACTTTCTGTGGTTCCTGGAGGAAGGTCACTGTCATGACAGTAGGAACTTCAGTCCTCCATACTGTTCAAGCAAGACAGACAACTCAAAAGAAGGAGCACTTCAGTGGCTCCAGGACATGTGAAAGGAGCAATTCAGCTGTCAGTGGGTAAAGGTGCCCAAAGGACAGATGGTGTTGAGAAACTCATCTGTTTGTCAGAAGACAGCCCTGAACCTCTGAACCACTCACCTCTCTTATTGCAGAGCTGCTTTTTCACTGGAAAGCAAACAGGCAGGTGTGACTCACGGAATATGAGCTCGACCTCAGGGTTGGAGAGTGCCCCCTTGTCACTGCCCCCAGAGGTTCCCTCAGCCTGAGCACATTTTGCAAGGCAAGGGCAGAGAGTGCTACCACTTTTGCCTTTGCTTGCCTTTAGCATGAGAGGAGGTGAGGCACTAGTTAATGAATTCTGTTCTGTCATGGAACAGGAGAAAAAAAAGGAAGTGTTGTTGAGGGTCCCCCTGAGAATCACTTCTTTTGAAATATCTGGCAAATTGAAAACATTTGGCTTCAGATTAAGTGAAATGTTTTATTAGGTGGAAATCAAGTAATTTCCCTTGGGAGGCATTTTCTACAAAAGCCTAAAGAATCAGACAGAATGGCTGGATTCCCAAAAGAACAGAAACTGTTCCTGGGCTACAGAAGGGAGGTGGTACCACTTGGTCTGAATGAAGCACCTGGCCATGGAACCCACTTTGACCTTAGAAGTTATTGGAAATGAAGAGGAGCAACTTCAGCAGAGACAAAAGGCAGAGTAGCCCTGGCAGTGGTTGTTCAAGCAGGAAAGAATCCCAGGTTCATGGACTTCTATCTGCCCTAATTACCCTTCCTCTTATAGGCTCCCAATCAAGGAACCATCAGATATGCTCCCTGTGTATTTCAGGCTTCTCTTCTGAAGCCATCCCCCATTTCTACAAAAAAAAACTAATATAGACCCCCTGGTGACTGAAGCACTTGGGCACCAGTCTTTGCCAAAGGAGGCTTGGATGTGGGTCTCTCACACCAAAATATCTTCTGCCCTAGTGGGTGGACTGGGAAACCCAGCAGTAACTGCTAGCCAGTTCTGCACAGGAACCCAGTCTGCAAAACATGAAACATCCTGTTACAGAAACATCAAAAAATGGATCAGTCTACATTCAATCATAGATAGACAAAACAATCTGCTTGTTTTTACATAAACTAGTCAATCATTTTGAGCAATTTGGTACTGCAGTCTTTGGCAAAATTAAAACAAAATCTGGTAAAGTGGAGCAAAAAAATGTAATATGCACATATTTCTGGATTTAATTTTTCTTGTATCTTTGCATTAATTATTCTTTCACTGGCTTTTGTCAGTGATGAAAATAGACACTTTTTTTGACCACATGCAGCTTTGTCAGTAACATTTGAATAGTAAACCAGCTATGTGGCAGAACCCAAATTGTGGGGTACCAGGCAGATGTGCACTGCTCCAAGAGATATGTGAGCAAAGCCTCCTATGTTCCACTGATATGTGGGATCAACAAGGTTATTTGGGATCCATGAGGGTGCTGTAAATACTAGAGGGAAAGACAACCAGATTTTCCATAAACAGCGTCAAGGTCTTTTTGTGTCAGCAGTCAGCACCTCAGAAAATTACCTCATGATAAGGTTTTCAGGGACAGAAAAGTTCTGCACAGATTTCTAGCTTCCTTGACGTAAGTGCTTGCAACACACACTTAACTGAACGTGCTCTTCTTCAGGGCCAATTTATGCTTGTTTTATTATCCTTTCCAAAATATCTCACTGGGGTCATGAGAAGTGCTACGCAGCCAAGTCAAGTGACAAGCGTCAGCATGTGAAAGCAAAAACAAACCATTTTTAAAGGAATTAGAGAGTCTAATGACTGAGCTAATCTTAAACTGTTTCAGGAAAAAAAATGCATCTGGTAAAGGAGAGAAACTAGAGGTTTTTATATCCATTTACTCCCCCAGGTGAAAC
>NW_005056289.1:0-3801 GCF_000277835.1 Geospiza fortis
AAAAAAAAAAGACATACCAGATGAATAAATTCCCATTTCCCATGGAAACTGACCAGATAAATGAATGGTAAACAAACAAATAACATTTCTTTCAAGCTTTAGAGTAAAAAGACTTTTCAAAGTATGGTAGTAAGATTAGCTAGATGCCTGAAAAAACAAAATTTGTTAAGTCAACTAGAAACCAGGACTTTTGTTTCACAGCACAGCTTAAGTCCTCAAATTCCAATGGAGATTTGCATTATTAACTCAGTACCTTTTTCTGCTGCTTTCTGCAAGGCTTCCTCAATTCTTGCCAGTTCCTTTTGCTTATTATCCTGCAAGTATTTTTCTTCCTTCTCTGCATCATATTTAACACCTGTAAGCCAAGTTGGGAGAGCATTAATCCTAAATCTCAAGTTATATAAATGCATTATCAAGCAATGCACACCATATACAACATCATGTTGCAAACCACCTTGTCTGAGGGAAAGGCTAATCTTTTTTCACTGCTGAACACTGCAGGCAGCCTCCAAAACTGCTGGTTTTATACAATTATGCACTATTTCACAGGAAAAGTTTTTCTGTGGAAATTCAGACTCCTAAGAGTGGTCTGTGCAATATAAGACAGATTTTTCAAGTTCTTCTATACATATATTTCATGCTCCAGGAACTTGCAAGTTTTCTCATCACACCAGAGGTTCTGATATCAGAGAAAACTAATAAAGTTCTTTGACCCTCTTCCCTCTCCCTCCAAACAGTACAAATGGAATTATTACTTTGACTGTTATCATTTAGCAACAGATAAACAGCTAAAGATCTAAACCATGCCACAAAGCTGGATTTAGGATAAGCATGTTTTAGAGGAAATTTGGCTGTTGAAGTGAACTTGGAATGGATGCAACCAAGGATCTCCATAAAAGCAACAGGTGCTGTTTTCTCCCACCCTTCTACTAACTTGTAGCATATGTGTAGAAACTTCCCTGAGGGAGCAGAATGTAAAAATGGTGGCTCACATGAACTACTTGCTATTATACACTCGTTTACATGGTACCCTTGGATATTTTTCTCTTCCATTACTTAAATGTTGCTGAGAAGTTGACATACTTGCTCCAGGAACTATCAGAAGATACAAGCCTTCTAGAGTTGCAACAACTGCCTCCCCATAGAGATTCTTCCAAGGAATCTTCAGAGTAAGTTTATCTAAACAAAGCAGATACAGTTACATCAAAACAAACATCTCCACTGTGGTCCAAAGAACACCTCCAGCATTAAAGAGCACTGGTCCTTTATCTTGATGTCCTAAACACCTTAGAAGGTTAGGAGAAAAGATATGGGCATGAACATTTTATAAAGCCCTTGAAGTGATAAAATACATACACAGCAAACATATGCCATGATTTTAAGCAAAAAGTCATAGTCTGAATCAGAATACTTCAAGTCAAAACCTGAGATCAGGACTGAAGTTCAATTCACTGGGATGACAATGATTTTCCCAGGAAGGAGAAGAAAAAATACTACACATATATAAATCTACAAATGTTTCATGTGAAAAAGCAATGCTGACTACCAGGGAAAGAAATTTATGAAAAAAAAATCTAAGAGTTCCTAAACCTTTGGCATATTTGTCAGTTTCTCTGTCTACACTAAACAGCTCCCTTGATCATTCATGTCTCCAGGAAGAACCTCTCAGATGTGTTTTTCATATCAATCCGTAAAGTTACACAAACAGGGTTTGCCAGATAACATCAATGGCAGTCAAGTTGAATTTCTATGCCAGTTTCAACAGTGAGTATAATTACACTTAAGAAAACTTGATAAAAGAAATTCAGGGGCAAGATTGACCTAACAGCCTATATTAAAATTTCCATTGCAATAGTTGTGTTGGAACCAAAACTTACCTATCTGACCAACTTTTATTCTAAAAGGTACATCCAGTTCACTCTGTAAATGACAAAAGTAAAGTATTAAACAGATGAAGTAGTAAAAATCAAATAAATTTAAATTACATTTGCAAAGTACTTTATTTACATACATAAATTAAAAGCCACTTCTTTTCTACTGGAAAATCTTAGAAGGAAAACAAGACAGCAGCAGACAGGCAAACTAGAGGAAGAAAAGAAGAACTGGACCATAACATATTCCTTTGATCCCTTCTTTTTCAAGTGTAGGCTACTTCTCTAAAAGTGGTGTTCAATACTGACCTTATGATAATGACTTTTGCATGGAAATCTAACACACTGAAATTGTAAGGCTGTCAGAACCATCCCTTACTTTATGTTCTTGATTTGGTCTCAGCTCTGGTCAGTCACATACATGACTCTGCATTTTTCTGCCTCAGAACTGCTGGAATCTGAATCAATCCCCACAAGAAGGAAAGGTGTGCACAAAGTAACCCTTCTTTCCTTTCTTATCTCCTAGACATGAAGATATTTGTAGCAATAGATTTGAAGTACAACAAAGCCATCAGGAATGGATGAAATGGACAAGTAAAATATGAAAGTTTAGAATAACAAAGAGAAGCCAGTGATCAGGTCATATAAAGATCCAATGTGTTTTCAATGCACAGAAGAGTAACAGCTCTCTTTAGTGAAGTTGAAACACACTAAATTTTGGAGTAAGATTCTCTCAGTAGTACAGATGTTCATTAGCCAAATTAAAGAACATGAAAATTAGCCAAGTCATTTGTTTTTCCAGACAAGAGTATGAGAACTTAATGCAAGTTACTTCTTGTTTTTCAACCACAACTTTTCTTTCTCTGTTCCAGTAAAATAAGCAAAATTGGAAGGAGTTAACCAAGAAATTACTTCCTATACCAGTCAAAAAGAACTCAGTGTATCCTTCTGTGAGACTACAGTGAGCAACATTTTATCCTAAGCCTCAATCTTTAGACCCATAAAAGCAATTTGAAGTTATTAAGACACTTACCAATGCATTCTCCTTTATTTGTAAATTGTCAAGTGCCACATTACCTGTTTAGAAGAAAGAAGAAATACAGAAAATATTACTTCAAGTATTACTCACGTTAGAAGAACGAACACAACCACAATCCTACCAAATACTTATGAATAAACCCTGAAAATCTTACTCCAGTTACAGAATAGCACAATAAATGTGCTAGTCTGTAACTGGAAATATGTAATTCTGTAACCACAAATATGTAATTTGTAAGAGCCACTAAACATGGGTTATAGAAAAAATTTCAGTTGGAAGAGATGATAAAAACATCACCAACTTAGACGTCAACATGTTTCTACTCTATTAAATACACCCACAAGATTAGGAAGTATTTCTTATTACTCACTTAGTGTGAATGACAACTGCAGTTCTAACAACGTAGGCTAGACTTGGACTCTTGTCTACAATGGTATCTTGTTTTTCATGGTTTCACATCAAAGAAAAATCATGAATCACAGAGCCACAAAAACACATGCCTGCTTTCACAAACACATTAACTTTTCCTGACGCAAACAACGTAATAGGATTTCTAAATGAAACACTGGCCCAGAATTATACCCAAGGAAAGCCCATATATTATACCTCTTAGTGCTTTAATGTCAGATTCCTTACAGCTATAGTCCATTCGAAGTATAGGTATTAATATTTCATAAATGCTAAAATACACACAACCATGACGAGCAAAAATAAGGTGATGACCTACCCAGGGAAGGCACCTAAACCAGCCAGCTTCCCTAGGCAGCACTTCAGCCGGCTTTCTGCATGACTACAGCGTAGCGAACGGAAATGTTTTGATGCATTCACCGAGAACAGCTACTCCACGCACCTGCACTATCCCGGCTGTTTAACACGCATTATTTACACCGA
>NW_005056290.1:0-3800 GCF_000277835.1 Geospiza fortis
AAAAAAAAAAGGGAAAGAAAAGAAAAATGTTTTTAAAATCACAGTAAAGGCACATTATGTTTTAGTTTTGTTATCAGCATCTTCTAGAAACCTCTCCTACAGCAGTTCCCTTTGGGCTCTAATGACCCAGTTAGACAGCAACTTGAGACCAGGATTCAGAGTCCAAAATTTTCTAATGGTATTAATGTCTTCATGAGGGTAAACACAAATGGTGCTCATGATGCTTTCCTTTGTTTTTAAACAAGACAAAACCTGCATGAGGTGATGGCACCCCCTTCACTACTGTCAGTGTTAATTACTGAAAACGTGGGAGAAAATCAGGAAAAGTGCCTCATTAGCTCCCCCTGCCCATAATTTGTCTCCAAGTTATTGATTACTCTTGAGTCAGGCACCTTTCACTCTTCCATTCAATTCTTTTACAAACAGAAGGCAGAAGGAGAGGCGGCACTTCAGGGAATTGTCTCTGCTGCTCAGTGCTGACAACTCTTTAGGCGACATTGTGAAAATATTTCCTAATATACTAACACTTAGACTAAAAAATGGATTAGAGAATCACAGCAGGAAAAAAAAAGGCATGGATTATTTAGCTTCAAGTACACTAAGTAACCTTCTTTTCCATTTACAAAAATCAAATTAATTCTCAGGAAGTTTTCATTTTAGGGAAGATGACTGTCCACCTGTCTGACCAAGGACTTCTGCTTGTCTGACCAAGCTGCTGAAGTTTACTCAGGAATTTTTCCTGGACATATTGTTTTTATTTTCTGACAGAAAGGTTCCAGCGACATTTATGTTCAGAAGCCATTCCACTACAAAAAACACATTCACCTCTCCACATGGTCTCAAAACTTTTCAAACTGTAACATGTTCTCACATGCTTTAGGATAGGTGATGTATTTCATGTTCTAGTACTCATAACTCCTTGAAAGTAATAGGAACAGAAAGAAATCAAAAGATTTTACAAATATTGGGATGTTCATTGTCAATGTGCATAGCTGTGCACAGGTCTTATTGTGTTTGCACACTCTTTTTTGCAGGTACAAATGAACACTCATGCTAAAATTGGTTACATTTGCTAGCAGCAACATTTGCAGATACGCAATTGTCAGGATTAGGAGAGTAACCCAAACTGCACAGAAAGTACAGTTTCATGGACAATCTCAGAAGAATTCTGAACTCCATTCATACCTAACAGGAGATCACCTTCAAGGTTAAAACCATTATGTTCTACAAATCTAAACCAACCCATACTGACCTCCACAGTTCACCACCATGGGTAAGCTCATGCCTTTCAGCAAAGCTTGACTTAACACTCCAGTCTGAGAACATGTTACACCCTGAGGTTTCCCAAGACTCAACCCAGCAGGGACCTGCCTGCCCATTCCCTGGTGTTCTTACCTGCCGGGTGTAACGATCAACTTGAGACTGCGCGGCAGGAGACAATTCGATATCCTGAGCTCCATACACCTTCTGAGCAATGATCCTTATTTTCTCAACAATAGGAAGCTGCAGAGACAAGGAAACAATACAAGGATGAACAATGGCCAAGAGAAACTAGGATCTTGTTTGCTGAGTGAGGTCTCTGAATCTCTTATTTAGATTCATCCCTGTTAAACAGGCTTGCTAAAGCATGAGACCAAGTAAGGAGCACTGGTGACGGATATGATACTACAAGTACATGAGCTAACAGCTGTGATTTCAGCTACTCCAAAATTTGGAAGCTGCACAATTTGTGCATTACAGAGTAGACAATGTAAGCTTATGCTCACCTGAAGTGGGGGGAGAAAATTACTGCCATCTAGTTATGAGAGTGAAGAGATAACCTACACCTCAATCTCCACTGGGTTAACAGGGATCACTAGACAGAAGAGTTTCAGAATAAAGATGACCTACACGAGTAGACAAGGCAAGGTAGGAGGCAGCCAGGGAAGGTTCCCCTGAGAAGCAAGGAATTGTAGCAGAGAATTCCTCATCACTGCTCCTTTGATTGTGATTTTCTTTCATTATTATTATTCTTACCTCCTGTCCTTTCTAACAGGCATATTTTTAATTGTAGCTTTGATATTGTAAAGCACTTTGGACACTTAAAAAAAATAATATGAAAGAATTCTAGAATTCATTTTGAAACCCCAAGTCACTAAGTTAAATCCCAGTCTCCAAGAGTATTCACATCATGTTATTCAGCTCAAACTGAACAAGTTCTGCCTTCACAGCTTCTATTTGAAGGCAGAGGCAGACTCTCACATTCAATCTGTTATAAAACCCTTAACATATTTTCAAGAAACAGGTTTTTGTGGTCAGATCAGGCATTTACTTTTTGTGCCATCATTTTTGTGTATTTAGAGTAAACAACTCTTTCCTATTTCCTCCTTCTCTTTCCTTTTGTTTTTAATGACCCAGGAGACAGCAATTGTGACTCCTCTGGCCTATTTTAAACAAGCCATTCTCTGACTTCTTTCAATAGGAACAGGATGATGGAGGAGGGATCTTACCACGACTTCAGATAATTCTGTGCTCACTACAGATGGCCAGAGATGTGTGCAATATTAAAGGGAATATCTCATCAGTAACTTGTAGAATATTTAATTAACAACACCCATGGAATAAGTGCTACACAAAGTCTAGAGAGATAATCACCTGGGGAAGAAGACTTGGTAATACAAATACAATCCAAAAAGCAATACAAAAAGCACCAGGACACAAAATAGAAGTGAATCATTTTATTCTAACAAAGGCAAGAAATTAATTAATTTGTGAATAATGAACCCTATCTGATGCACTTATAGGAAGTTCCATAGTTAACCACATTTTTGCAATACCTGTCTAGAAGTAGTTCTTTTTCTGCAAAGATACATCAGTTGAAAGGTTTGTGTCAGGCCAATCTTTTTTGTATTTATGATTAAATTTCAGAAAAATTAAAGCTTACATTATTAAAGAACTTCAGTAACAGAGGTATCACAAGAAAAGGATCTCTCCAGACTTCCAAGTACCTTAAATGTAAGGCAGTTAAAAGCTACGAAGGCTCAGATAAAATTCCCCCTCAGATCTGAAATTACAAAGACAGGTTTAAAGAAGCTTCACAAGGCACTTTCTGAACATGCTCACGATACAATTACTGCACCTTAATTGGGTGGAATAATGTCACATTCCCAACATCATGCTTTTTACAGGAATCCAAGCAGTGCAGGAAAATCTAATCAGGACTGGAGATAGCACATTGCAAATATCCTGTGTATAATTCCTGGCAGCAGCAAGCTGAATGGAATACTTAGTGTCATGGACAGCCATCACAAGATGAAATTTGTCTCAGGGTGATTATTAAGTACATTCATATCCATGGCAGTTTTCAACACAGTGGGAGAAATGCAAAACATGTCTGTTAATTTGCCTTCTGGGTGCTGTTTGCTTGCAGTAAAGGACTAACAGCAATGGCAAATGGAAATGCAAAAGGAATTCCATTCCTTGTTGTCAGCAGGCCAACATGGAAACTAACAGCTTTCTGCTTAAACCTCAGTAAATTCACTGAGATGGAGATGGACATTTAGATTCAACTTGCATTTGTGTCAAAACATTTCAAACTAATTTGACAGCAGCGTAACTACTGCGCCTTCAGCCCCCTTCCAATGACCACAGCTGTATTTTCCAAAGAAACCCAGCAGGGCTCTGGATAATATCAGAGGAGAATGCTTTAATGACAGTGGTGGCACTTTGCTTCTCCTGGGATATGTGCAGTGTGTTGCATGGCTGAGTCTGAGCTGGACAGTCAAACCATATCCCTTTGGATTTATGGTTTGTGGTTTTTT
>NW_005056291.1:0-3796 GCF_000277835.1 Geospiza fortis
AAACATCAAGGAGGTACAAAGCTCTAGTAATGTGGAACCTTTGCAATATACTGACAGTAGAACTCTTGCAATATAATGGCAACAGAAACCAGTAAGAGGCTGGTTGGCAGCAGGGACATGCTTCATATTTATGAAGCTCCAGAAGTGGAAGAACCCCAAGAGAGCCTCAAGCCAAAATTCTGAAGTGGCAGTAGACTTCTCCATGTTTTTTTCTTGCTTAGTTTTTGGGGGTTGTTTTGTCATTTTGTTTGTCTCCTCTAAAATTATAAAAACCTATAAGTCTTTCATATTTAGACAAGCACACATAGAAAGAGAGGACACTGCCATAAGAATGCTGGAAGGAAACTAAACTGTAGGAATTGCCATTGGTTTCTTAAAGGCAAGGCAATGCCTCTTTCTCAGCTACAGCTCATTTTGCCTTCCAGTCTTCCACTTCGTGGTTGCAACAGAGGAAACCAAAGGGATGTGATTTATGAGCCTTTTCAGACATCACTCTTTTGGAGAGTGCAAACACACACACTAGCTGATAATGCTAAGAACAAGTACGAATAAAATCTGCAACTCTGAGTCATGTGTTTCCACAGAGACACTTCTTCGGCATCACCCGCCATTTAGGCACTGATGCATTCTGAAGACAATAATTGCCCATAAAACACCTTGAATACGTAAACAAATTAATAAGAAGTGGGCTAAAGGAATGCAACTCACTTGCTCAAAGCCATAAACCCAAGAAACAGGTACAGCTGTGAGTTCAAATTCATGTAAATCACTTGAGTCTGGCAGCTACATCATATTGCCTTAATCAACAGTTTAGCATTTTGCTAAGTCAATATGCTTGTTCTTACGAAGAAAAGCTCTTGGAAAGATTCTCAAGAACATTTAAATCAGACAACACTTTCTGTACTCAAAAACAATCCTCTCTCAACAATGTTAATGTATAAAACTGACATTAAAAAGCAAGAGTGACTGAAAGGGCTTTACAATAACCCTACAAATTATTCAACTGCCATGTAAGACTTGTGTTCCTCAGTGTTCTACACACATAAGATACTCTAATCCCTCTCACTGCCCTTTAGGCCACCCTGGTCTTGACAGTTTCAGTGACGAGGAAAACTTACATGTTGTCTTCTGAGTCTAGTAAAATTATACAATCCTAATTAGTGTCCCATTTAATGAAGGTTAAACATCACAATCAGTGAACCACCTTGCAGCTCATGTGTTGCAATTTTAACCAACCTGGCTGTTAAGAAATCAAACTTTATGGGAAGCCAAGAGTTAAGAGAGCTGTTGCACATGAAGCGTTCATTTAGAGAGGTCAGAAGTTCTGCATGCTCAAGCATTTTCTTAAATACCCCATTTTGTAAAAAGGCACTTATTTCCCAACCTGTCACACAAAATAACTCAGTCGTTCTTCACTAAGTCTACTGGACTCTTAAAACAAATTAACTTGTGTAACTTAGACAAGATGGTGCATGCTAAAATATTATTTGCTGTTGCCACAGCGCAGGTAGCTCACAGATTAGACAGCACCTTCACACATTGCTGGGCCAATGTTTTACGCAGAGGAAAAACCCATCAGACTGGGCCATCATTGATACACAAACCCATGAAACAGTCCCTGCTTTTAAATAGTTAACCCCCTAGGCTTCTGTTCTACAGGAGCACACTCATATGTTTAATTGTTGTGTGTATATAGGTGAGCAAGGTATGACAGGTAAATGATGCAGTAGACACTGAATGCCACAGTTATAAAAGCACAAGGTGACATCTCTCTGCTATTTTTCTTCTATAACCACGCAGATAGTGCAACAGAAGAATGTATTTCTGACCGTTCAGACACTTAGAGAAAAGATACCATCAATAAAACTGAAGGAAGTTGCTCACTGTTGTCTTCTCAAAGGAGACGTTTCTGGCAATACAAAGGTATCACAATTTTTTTTCCTTAAAAGAAACTGAACAGTCATTACAAAGCAACACTGCTGCATTTATAGTACCACTTTATTTTAAAAAGGCACAGTTTCTGCCACCTAGCTGCTACATGTAGGTTTAAGTATGATGGTATCCAAAGGAGCTTCAGCATTTCAGAGATGAAAGTTTATTCACAATATAATGCAGTTTTGAAATAGTGTGTTACAGCATTAATTGATACCATTAGATGCACATACAAGGGGAGTTATCTATAGGAGAATTATTACCCAGGAAGGGTGTAGTAGAAGTAATTGCTAGCACTTCATTACTGAAAAATTAACTCACATCTGGGGGTGTTTCTGCATTTTTACAAAAGATTGAAAAATGCAACTCAGAAAAGCCTGCTCTGCTGCAGTCCTTGTAATTTGTAATCAATACAACACTTCCCAACACATACGTGACTGTCAGAAGCCCTGGTTTTTATTAATGTATTTTGCAACTATGAAACAGCATAACATTTGAAATTATACTACAATTTCCACCACAGACCAAGTTTTTTCTTATTAGAATTGATTGCTAGACAGAAACCAGTGGTAAAAACAGAGTTGAAAAAACAAAGTGTTGTGTGGTTCTGGAAAAAAAATAAATATTCCAAGTCAAAGTTTGTATGCACATTGCTCCATTCCTAGCCTGAAACATGTGTTAGGGGCCAGTAATCATGCTTTCACAAATCATTTATCTGCATAAGCTTAATAATTGCACTGTACTTCATTTCCATGGTGGTGATCTTCAATCACATCTCCAAGATTATGCTCATAGCATAAATCATGTTTCATAGATTTCATTATAATCAGAAGTTGTTTCCTGGATTACCACATACCAATTCATATTTCTGTAATTACTTACTTGAAAAATGAAGCTAAGGAAGACTTTAATTTGGTCTTTAATGCAATGTTTCAGCCAAATAAAAATTATTCCAAGTCATGCTTTATACGCTGTTCTGAACCATTTTTTTCTGCTTCTAAGTCTAACATAAAATATGACTTTTCCTGTCTATTAAAGCAAGCAAGCATTTGCAATAGCAATAAATCACTACTGCAAAGTCCCAAATCAGCTAAATCCTGCCTGCTGTGCATGGGTGTTTTCCAACATGTCTTCTAACACGAGCATGCACACAGAGACCACGAGCAAGCAGACTCCCTGTATGTTCTGCTGCCAAGTACACCAAGTATTGCCTCTCAGGCTCACAAGGCTGCTTGTTGGTGCATCTGAGGAGACCTGTCTATCAGTGCACTGCTGAACTGGGACAAGTTTTCATACTAATCAGGATGTGACACTAACAGATTGTACCCCAAAACACAGCTCTCCTCTGACAATCACTTACTTAAATAAATGTGCATTTGGTTCTGTGTTCTAGCATATTTGGGTTTTTGGTTTTTTGGGGTTTTATCAATATGCATTTTATACTTCCATTTGCACCCATTGCCTCTCTGCAGCTTGCCAAATAATGGGAAAGGAGAGGCCAACACTGAGCATTATGAGAAGACAACTAGTCCAGGCTTTCCAGAGAGGAGTTATCCACTTCAATCTTTATTACCTTTAAAACTATTTGGCTTTGGACCTTTCAGAGGAAAGTCATCCACTGCCACAATATTTTGTAGAAAACCACCCCCTAAAACTAATTACTTGTTTTATTTTTAAGCTCTTCACCCAAAACAAGGCAAAAGCAGGTTAACTCTCCTGTTATTTGCAACAGTAAAGCAACAGCAGTCTACAGCCTCCTCACAAAGGAAAGCACAGGGGCAGGCTGTGATAGCACCCAAGGGAACAACATGAAGTTGTGTCAGGGAAAGTTTAGATAGGTATTAGAAAAAGGTTCTTCACCCAG
>NW_005056292.1:0-3795 GCF_000277835.1 Geospiza fortis
AACATATATAAAAGTGAGGATTTCCAACCATTACATAATCTGATTAACATTGGATAAGTGCAAGCCTGTGCTGTATTATTGCTGTAAAAATTTTTCCATTGGCATAGAATAGGCTTGGACATGTTTTCATAAGGATGCATAGAACATGCTTTCACAAAGCAATCCTTGCAATTTAGAGGCATTAGATACTCATATTGTAAGTATTGGATCTCTCACTTAGACCTGTTTGAGAGCAATGTGTTATCTTCTATTAGCCAAAATACCACGGTACTTATACAGAGGATTCAAATGTGTCATATAATTCTCCCCAGGCTCATTTGCTCTCACTGCTTGATGCTTCCTGCATTACAGTAATGGAGTCCATAAAATGCAATAAGAAAATGTGTACTTTAATTAGCCAAGTCATGCTGTGAAGAAACTTTCATGTAAATCACTTCTATTTGCATGTATGAGTAAAGTGACACTTTATATTAAGTTTATTGAAGTGTCTTAAGGTGCTTTTACAGTATGTGTAAATACAGATCTGGTCAGAAGAAACCTTGCAACACTAAAATATTCAACTATTGCACTGGTTGGGTGGATATGAAAATTAAGAAGTCTGCTAGCATACAAGAGTTTTTAAAACCCCAAGATAGAAATCAGAGTACATTAGTTAGATGTATTAAATTGTGTAGCAATTCTCTGAGAAAAATACTGGAACCTCTATCAATTGAGTCAATTTAGAAACAGTTTGGTTTAAATGGATTTCCCAGGTAGTGGAGTAGGTTAGGTCATTTAGTAAATTTTCTTTCTCTCTGTGAGGGTTACAAGTCTATTAATGATATCCTACGAATTAGAGCCCTTTTGTTTTTTTCAAATTTATTCAGACTACAAAGAACAAAATTATTTTCAAAGGCATCAAAATTGTTTAGATGCTTAATTCCCTTAATTTTCAGATAAGCCTTTGTGGCTGTAAAGTGTCTTTTTATGGGCATTTGGATGTGTGAGCATACATGTCCAGGACACCACTAACCCTTTGTGTGAGCAGGTAACCAAAGTTTGTATAATTCTCAAAAGATGTTTTGCACATATACAAGTTTATGGCTTGACCCATTCAGTACAAGCTGCCATATGCAGTGCATCATATGAGATCTCAACTGCAACTCCTTTAATGACAGCAATATTTGTCTGCCATCATGGAGGTATCTTGGCTGACCCATCCTGTGACTGTATCTGGACTATACTTGGTGACTCTTGGCTTTCCTGAAAACGCCGTGTCCTCCTCTCAAACAGTCATTGCCACCTGCACCACAACATCTTTCTTTAGTAGGCCACAAGTGCACACTGCACCATTGAATTTGGCCCATTTATTCAGTCCAACTTTCCACACGGTTTCTGCATTATCCAGCTTTGTATCCTACTATGTGTCCTAACTAATTCCATCAGCACTCTTTATTCTGTGTCAGTGCTCCAAAAGAGAATGTAAAAAAAAAAATCTGTCCCATGATCCCCATCCTAAGAGTATGAACTGACCTGGAGGAACTCACTGTCAATATCCTCCCAACATGTACCTTCCCTTCTAGCACTATTCCCTGCCATCTTGCTCTTAACTAAATAATGAAATATGCAAGCATTCCCCTTTGCTGGAAGGGTGGTAGCATGTAAAGTTGACAGGTTGTTCTAGTACAATGTACATATAATAAACCTGTGCTGCAATGTATCCAGTTCCCTTTTATCTTAACAGTGTAATTAAAATTTGCCCCAATTTGCACTCAAGCGCATTATATTCTCACTTCAGAATAACAGGAGCAGTTCTCCATGTTCTCTTCCCCATCAAATAAAAGCTTCAAGTAGTATAATCTCTCTTGAAACCTGACAGGTTTATTAAAACTTATTTCTTAAATTATGCTCAACTGATGGGCTCTTCTGCAATGAAAGTTACTGTGAAGCTATTTCACCTGTTTCCTTTACTTATCATCATCTCAAGCAATACAAACCAAAATGCTTGGATTTCAGCCACAATCACAGTTACAGTGTGAATTCTGTTCTGTGTTCTGTCTCTGGTTTTAAGGCCAGTTTCTAACTTGTACTTGTGCAGAGTAAAAGGCCATGAATGCATGCTTGCTCTGCAACTGGTCCCTAAATTGTAAGGGTTTTGTTATTATGTCAGAAAAAGCAGAATGCTGGTATAAAGAACAGAACAAGGGGAGCACATGGTTGTCTACTTGTCTTCTAAGATTTCTACTCTCTGCCTCTGTAATGCACTTAGGAATATGTGTTTTTAAGGTGCTGTGAGCGTAACTGATATAATACACTTGGAACTAGGAAAGAATTTTTGTATTGTGGTAAAATCACCATGAATATGTGACTATTTTTTCCATCACACAGCCTTACAAAGACACCAGGAGAGTACTTAGTAAAGGTTAGGCTGTTTAACACTCAGCAATTAAAAGGAATGATCTATGTGTTTCAAATCACAACCACTGTCTGCTGCGAATAAGCAGACAATAGTTCAGCTCCCAGAAAAAAACCCAACACAGAGACCTATGATTTTGCTATTCAACTATTATCTGCAGGGAATAATGCAAACACTTTGAAGCCTTAGGTCTTGACTTACCAATCCCTCCATCTGCTTCCCTTTTCCCTTTCTTCTCCACATTTCCATAAATAGGGAGTTTTTCACATAAGCCCTGTAACATTCCCAATGAGAATGCTTCCAAAATATTTGGTGTATTAACCAGTATAATGCCAACCTTCTGCTTGTAACTCAGAAACTGATACATTTAGATTAAACTTAGTGAGCATCTGACCAAAGTTTGAAGTAAACTTTCACATGAAGTACTCAGGAGTAAAATACTGAGTCTATAAATATTCAGCTCA
Organism: Geospiza fortis; assembly: GCF_000277835.1. Lineage (NCBI taxonomy): Eukaryota > Metazoa > Chordata > Aves > Passeriformes > Thraupidae > Geospiza > Geospiza fortis. Next base: position 2,860 of record NW_005056292.1, read on the forward strand.
GTAGGAATTAAAAAACTGAAAGGGAAAAATTGCCTTTTCACTGACTTGTCAACCCTATAGCAAATTAGCAGGAACAGACAGGAAACACACAAAATATTCTGTATCTACCTGATTATGTTTTCTATAATTAAAGGTCCTTCATGCATTTATGATGTAAAGAATATATAATAAACAAATTAAGAATGTTAGCTTTGTGTACACAAATATAAATTATATTCTAAACAGCATGGAAGTTTTGACTTAAAAGTTCAGAAAATGATGTTTCACCCAAAGAGGGTCCTTACAAGTAGCAGGTCTGAGATTAAAATAAAATAGCAAAACATTATATTCCCAAATATGAAGTATTTTAAAACATCTCACATATTTTTGCTAAAGATTATTATAAGTGCAGTCTATCAAGGTGGAAGTGTGCAACTGAATTGCCAATGACTTCTTGAATGAATGAATCACAAGAATATATTTAGCTATTGAAACATCTGTGTAACTCCCATTACCAGAGCATGCCCAAGGTACAGCAAAGTGGACTCTGTTTTATTTATTCATATATCTCAGAGTGCAGAAGTGGGGCAAAACAGAAAAAAAAATAGTTAAACAGGGTGTACTGAAATGCTGTGGAAAATTATGGCCCATGAGGGCTTCAGAAACCACAGGCACAATGATACTTCTGTGCTTCTCTGGTCAACATGAGAAATTCTGCTCTCTGTGGCAGGAGGTAGGGTTATTCCCAGCTGGAGCCACCTTCCACCTTCTCTTCTCATTTAGCACTGCAGGGCTTTGTGCCTCCACAGCCATCATTCACTTCAAAAGACACTTGTGTGGCTTCTGTGTGGAGCAATTCAAGGGGTGGCTGTTCTATGAGTTACTGAAACCACTCTATTTAAGACAAGAATTTTACACCTAAGTATAATAGATAATAAATAATTAGGGCAGAGGTGA
>NW_005056293.1:0-3795 GCF_000277835.1 Geospiza fortis
CTGTACAGAGCTGTCTTTGAAAGACAGTGATGTACAAGTTGAGAGCTTATGGGTAAAAATTAGAGGTCAAGCTATCGTGTTAAGAGTAAGAAATTTGGCAGAAAATAAAGCCCCTTGCATTCCAGCTTGTCCTCAGGGATTAAAGGGACTGGGTGGGGTTAGGCTTAATTTCTGATTACAAACAATTCAGCACTCCGTTAGAACTCTAATAACATTGTGCCAACCCATGTAATAGTAATAATAACAATTTTATGGATAAGCTTCCCTAGAAAGCGGCTTTGCTTGGGAGGAGGGAGAAGAGAGCAGCCCGTTGACTGTCTCCAAGGTCTTTTGAGAATTCCTGCTACCTAGCTGAAATTTCTACCCTCCATTTATACTGCCCAATCTTCTACTCCTTGTGTAAAGCATGATCTAAGCAGGAGCTGAGTAATATAATCATATATGTAGTAGCATGTATGTTTTGGTTTGAAAGACAGGTGTCTGCCAAGGAAGGCAGGAATCTCCCTTGGAATGGAGAATATGACCCCTTTCCCTCCAAATTATTATAACTTCGAAATTAAGGGGCTTTCAGGCAAAGATGTGGTAAAAGGAATATCAGGGTTTTTTTAGTATGTATGTGAATAACAAGGCAAAGAAACTACAACAGCGGCAGTAACAACAAACAGAACCACAAACCCAGTAATAGCCTTCTCTCAGCTGTCAGGCACCTTCCCCTTTGGTGTAGTTATGGACACAGCTGGGAAGTGTGCTGGTGGTTCTGCAGCCAGTCAGGGCACCTGTGATGATTCCCTCAAGGCTTCAGGGGGCGCTGTGGCAGGAGTTCAGTCATCTTGTTCACGTGGTGTCCTGGTTTAGGGCAAATTTGGGAGGAAACTTCCAAAGGGGTCCCTCTAGAAAGCAGATTCAACCAGCCCCTCCCACTACTGGTTCGGGAAAAGATTTCTTTGAAGAAAAGTGGAAAAAAACTGTTTATTTAACCAGCAAAGTATTCACAAGCATAAAAAATGAATAATATTAAATAATAAAACCTCTCACTGTTCTGAAGAGATGGCAAATTCACAAAGTCTTTTTTGTGGGGTGTAGTTCAGGTCACTCAGTCTCTTATCAGTCCCTACGGCACTGGAAAATGCCACATCCCAGGGCCCGGTGGGCCACAGGTGTGAGCTCCCTGTGTTTTTCTGGGTTTTCAGTCCATAGCAGGGCTAATCAGTTCCAAGAAAAAGGAAAGCCACAGTCTGGGGAACTTCTCTGCCTCAGCTAGCTAAAAACTAACTAAAAGCAGAGTTGTCTCCTGCTGTCTGTGCTGCAGACAACACAGTCCATGAGAAGGAAAGCTGAAGCTCTTATCTCTATGTTTTTGAATACAGCTGCCTCAGACATTCCACTGCTTCTCCTTCTCCCCACCTTCACTCTCAGATCTAGTTTTAAAGGTGCAAAGCTTATTTCTGGGCTAAACAGCCAAATAAGGATACAATTCAGCATCATAAAGCCACCCTAGGACATTCCATCCCTTATGCCCATATCGTCAGCTTACTGCCAAAACAAATATATATTCTAACTCTACACACGCATACATTTATACATACATATATATACACATATATACAGTATACAGCTATATACAGAAAACGGCAATGAAATGCAGCAAACAGTGATATTTACTGGTTCTCAGACAACAATCAAATCTCCCTGAGGTACACATTGTGTTATTCCATCTCTCTGCATTATCCACCATGTGCAACCTGGTCCCTGAGCAAAGACAACCCCATGGATGGGTTTGGCTGTACTCAAGACAGAATTATTCCACACTGTCTTCCCTAACAAACCTCTGACATGTACCAGTGGGACTTCATCTACTGTATACAGGGGCTCAGACTGGGCAGGGCCTGCTCGGTTGGTGGAACCTCAAGTGTTAACTAACCAGGTGGCCTCTGCTAGATACTGCTCCCAATTTTTGAAAGATCCCCCACCCAATGCTTTCAATGTGGTTTTTACCAGTCTGTTGTACCTCTCTACTTTGCCTGCAGCTGGTGCATGGTAGGAGATATGGTACACCCACTCAATGCCATGTTCCCTAGCCCAGGTGTTGATAAGGCTGTTCTTGAAATGAGTCTCGTTGTCTGACTCAATCCTCTCAGGGGTACCATGCCTCCAAAGGACCTGCTTTTCCAGGCCCAGGATGGTGTTCCAGGCAGCAGCATGAGACACAGGGTAGATTTCCAACCATCCAGTGGTGGCTTCCACCATGGTCAGCACGTAGCGCTTGCCCTGGCGTGTCTGGGGCAGTGTGATGTAGTCAATCTGCCAGGCCTCCCCATACTTGTACTTGGACCACCGCCCACCATACCATAGGGGCTTCACTCGCTTGTCAGCCAGCTAAAACTAACCAAAAGCAAAAGGAGAGCTCTCTGTCCTGCCGTCTGTCTGTCCGCAGACAACACAGTCCTGGAGGAGGAATGCGGGGGAGTACGTGCAATGTCTGAGCGAAGAAAAAAAAAGAACTGTGCGATTCTTCTCTTCCCCCTTTCACTCTCTGCAACAAGTCTTAAAGGTGCAAAACTTATTATTATTCAGCATAAACCAATGAGACGATTTGGGGATAAAAGCATCATATAGTCAACCCAGGACAGTCCCATTGTCTGACTCAGTCCTCTTGGGGGTAGCACGCCTCCAAAGGACCTGCTTTTCAAGGCCCAAGATGGTGTTACAGGCTGTACTGTGAGGCACAGATTAGGTTTCCAATCATCTAGTGGTAGCTTCTATCATTGTGTGCACGCAGCGCTTACCTTGGCATGTTTGGGGAAGGGTGATGTAGTCAATTTGCCAGGCCTCTCCATACTTATATTTTGACCACTGCCCACCATACCATAGGGGTTTCACCTGCTTGGCTTGCTTGATCGCAGCACACGTCTCATAGACGTGGATAACCTGAGAAATACTGTCCATGGTTAGATCCACCCCTCAGTCTCATGCCCACTTATAGGTGGCATCTCAACCCTGATGACCTGAGGCATCATTAGCCCATCGAGCTAGGAACAACTCCCCACCTGTGTTGCCAATCTAAGTATATCTTTGACACCTCTATCTTTGCAGCCTGATCTACCTGTTTGTTGTTTTGGTGCTCCTCATTAGCCCTACTCTTGGGAACATAGGCACCTACATGGTGGACTTTCACAGATAGTTTCTCTACCCTGGTAGCGATGTCTTTCCACTCTTCAGCAGCCCAAATTGGTTTTCCCCTACACTGCCAATTGGCCTTTTTCCACTTCTCCAGTTATCCCCACAGAGCATTGGTTACCACCCATGAATCAGTGTAGAGTTTTGGTCACTTCTCTCTTTCAGCAATGTCAAGGGTCAATTGAATGGCTTTGAGTTCAGCAAGTTGGCTTGATCCACCCTCTCCTTCAGTAGCTTCTGCGACCTGTAGTGTTGGGCTCCATACGGCTGCTTTCTACTTTCAGTTCATCCCTACAATGCGACAAGAACGATCAGTAAAAAGAGCATAGCGTGTTTCTTCTGCTGGCAGTTGGTTGTACAGTGGAGCTTCTTCAGCTCATGTCACTTGCTCTTGTTCCTCTTTGTCAGTGAGACCAAAGTTTACACCTTCAGGCCAATTTGTAATTATCTCCAATATCCCAGGGTGATTCAGTTATCCAATATGGGTGCGCTGTGTGATGAGAGCACTTGCTCCACGTGGCATTGGTGGCATGGTGGGAAGAGGGAACATTTGCTTTGAACATCCACCGAAGCACCGGTAGTTGAGGTGCCAGGAGTTGTGCTTCTGTACCAATCACC
>NW_005056294.1:0-3786 GCF_000277835.1 Geospiza fortis
GAATGCTCTTTATGAAAAATGCTGCAAGATCTGATTATTGTGCTTGCCTTTCTTGCTCTCTTCTTACTGCTTTATTGAGACCAGTGCACTTTCTCATGACAGGTACTAATATTGCTGCTACACAAGGAGAGTTGGAATGTACTGCCACTAACAAGTATTATACCTGATTATGTTTGTGTCAAGCACACCCAGAATAAATATACTAACAAATTCTGAGTGCATGCTTTTTATCTGTTACTTGCAGAGAATCTTAGAATTTATCTTTGCTTTGTTAATTTAACAGGAGGAGCATTTTACACTCCAGAAACAATTGACACAGCTAGACTGCATTACCGAAACTCCTGGGCTCCCATCCTACATGCAGTGGCACTTTGGCTGAACAGTACAGGATTTAACGTGTCAGAGTCAACAGAAGAGACTGCTGCAGCAATGCCCAGTTCCCAGAAACGTGCTACATCCATTATGCTAAACCAGACACCTGGGACTCCACCTACCACTAAATCTTTGCCAGAAATAAACAAAGATAGAATGCACTTAATTTTGGGTAAGAGTTACAAGTTTAGAATTCAGTAGCAGCATGTTATGGTATGAAACACTATGAAAATGAGAAAAGATACTTTGCTTGAAATCTGTGAAGTTTAAAATTCGTTACATGTCTGGACAGTAAAGTTTTGAAAATCTCTGTCTCATCCTCCCTCTCTTATCTCTCTACCTTCTGTGTTCTTTGTAGCTTTGACAGAATATTTGTCAGTGTGATTATTGTGATTTATGTAGTTGACTAAAATGAGTAGGAACTGTTGTACACTGTAGTATAATGCAGGTGATACAAAATGTTATGCTTCAAAGATGCAAAAGCTGTGAGCTTAATTGAAATACACACCCCTATAAAACACTGCTTAGTAGAGAGTGATATTTAGCAAGTCACATGGAGTAGCTTTTGCATCAGTTTTTCATCTGTGAGTAGCATTCACTGTTTCCCCTTTGTCATTACCTAACAGCTTTAAGAGGTGGATGTAATCTCTTATATTGAGGAATGCCAGAAGTTTGCTGAGATACAGACATTTAAATCTGGAATTAAGTGCCATATGTAGCAGATGAATATTGCTTGATTTTTGGAGCTTAACTTTATTTAGTTTGTCTTTACATGTAAAGGAGTTCAAGCAAATGAAACTCAATTTACAACTGAAGGATTCATATCTCTGACTTGCAGATCTTTAGAACAAAGTATGGATTTCTGTTCAGTGATCCTAAATTGCTTGTTGTCAATGTACATTATTTATCCTGCCAAATTTTGGGGAAGACATGATGCAGAAGAAGAAGAAGTGAATACAATTCTTGTGCATAGACTCTCTTTTAATTGAAAGGAAGAAGAATTGAGAAAAACAGCTGTCTTTTAAAGTTTTTAAGAACCTGCTATACTTACAAAAAAATTTAAATGAAAACTTGATTTTATGATGGTATGAACATTCTTTTTAACTATTGCTCTTTTCAGGTGTTAGCATACAGTTTCTGTGTTCCCCAAGACCTGAAGAGCCCGTAGAGCATGTTACATCTTGCTTACAAGCACTGCATACTTTATTGGATTCCCCTTGTGCCAGGATCCATATTGCAGAGGATCAGGTAATGTATGAACATGTTGTAACAATCAGCTTTTTCCAGGTCTTGGACTTTCATCAATGATGATTACAAGAGCTGTAATTATTTTTTGTGTGAGAAAATATTTGTTCATCATAAGCAAGTGACATAACAATTAGGAATTGTTTAGTCCTAATGAATGTTTTTCTGTGTATTTTGTTTCACTGCAGCTCCTTGGTGTTGAACTCTTGAGTGTGCTTCACCGACTCCTCCTGACCTGGGATCCTCCTTCAGTCCAGCTGCTGGTTACAGGAGTTGTCCAGCAGATAGTAAGAGCAGCTCAAGATTATTTGCAGGAAAAAAGGAACACGCTAAGTAAGATTCTGTAAACGTGGCTTGCTTTGCAGAGCAAAAGCAACAAATTTTCATATTGGGAAAGGAACTCAGTTGCATTAGACTATTGTTACACTTAGGAGGAAAATGCTGTGTATTCTACAAATAATTTTGGTTATGTCTATGATTATTACAGATAATTTGTTGCTGACTTCTTAACTCTTGTAATCTGTATTTTTTCTTCCTCTGATCATTCTCATTTCATGTCATGATTTTCAGTAATTTTTCTGGAGTAGGAGTGGTGGAAGTTATACCCAGCACACCCCTTATTAATACCTTGTTCAGTTTCCTTAATGTTTCTCTACTGACTGCCTCCTTAACACTTCATTTACCTTTTTTCTGAAGTTTAATGATTTAGCCAGCAGTACAGGGTATTGTGATGTGTCCCTGGCACAACTGACATCCGTGAGGTGAGTGAACTGCTCCTGAAACCAGTATGGAAAGTTGCCTGCCCAGGAGATCTTGCCAGGAAGATCTTGCACCTGGGTTCTTACTTCACTTATTGAGGGCACTCAGGGTGTGTCAGCTACCAGGATCTCTGGGAACGGGGTGTGCAACAGGAGCAAGGCAGTTGGCATGGAAAGTCATGCTCATGCTGCCCAGAAGTGCTGCTCAAGACTGTACAGGACTGCTGGAGTCAGCATAATGGTGGCAGTGGCATACAACAGTCTGCTGACTGAGGGACAATCACCTCTGCTACATCAGAGGTCTAATGACCAGTTTGAAATTCAGGTGAAAATGCTGATGTGCCTGTGCTCCAGAGGCTTGTCTGTGCAGCCATAGCTGGAAATGACATTGGTCTCACCTGTGAGACATGAAGGAAATGCTTGTGAAGGTGAGCAGAATCTGTGGTGTCGGGAAAGGTAAATGCAGGAATGAAATGTTCTTCAGAGGTCCTGCATGTGCAGGAGCTGAAGTCCCATGTTTCTCAGGAGAGACAGCCACAGACTATACTGGAATATGGCCCTGGAGGATGACACTTGCATGAAGGTGGTGGCTGCAATACTGTGACTTCCAGCAACAAAAGGCTCTATCTCCAGATATCCAATTGGAGAACACTGAGGGGGAAAGGAGCCAGCTGTCCTACTTTGACAGATCAGAACTGATAACACTGAATGAAAGTGAAGGGTGATACCAGTCAGGAGCTACAGGCTGCCTAATCAAGAAGGGAAGGTGAATGAAGCCATGTTAAACCAACCCAGAAAAGCATTCCAGTCAAGCTATAGGAGTCTCATGGAAGGCTTTTACCATCCAGTCATGTGCTGGAAGGGTGACACTGCTGGAGGCTAACACTCAGAAGTGTACAAAGCACAGACTTCTTCAGTCCAGATGCTGGACAGTCCAGATGAGGGATGAGGGTGGGGCTCAGTGGATTTGCTCTGCACTTATACAGAAGAAATGGTTACAAAGGTTAATGGTAGTTCTGGCTGTACCAGCTATGTGATAATGGAGGTCATAATTTCAAGGGAAAGAAAGAAAATGAGTAGCAGAGCAAAAGCTTTGGCTTGGCTTGTCAGACTTTGACTTGTTCAGGGAGCTTGTAGATGAGATCTTGTAGATGAAATTTTGTGGTAAACTTTCCTGAAGGGCAAAGGAAAGAGGGATTGTTCATCTTTGGTGACAAAATAAAGCTCATTCACAATGATCATGGCAGGAGGCTGACTTGGCTGAACAGGAGCTTCTGACTGAGCTCAAATGTGACATGGAAGTGCTTGGATGTTGGAAATGGAGCCAAACTGCCAAGGAAGACTACTGAAGTCTTCCTGAGTGTGGGGGAGTGGAATTGGGAAAGCACAATTTAGGTGGAGCTGAGACTGA
>NW_005056295.1:0-619 GCF_000277835.1 Geospiza fortis
AATGATGAGGGTCAAGGGGATTGGGTGGACAAAAGGGGCGGGGTTTGGCTTGGGGGTGTGGCTACAAGTGGGTGTGGTCATTGGGGTGTGGTTACAGCTTGTGGGTGGGGCTAAAGGATGAAAATCAAGGGGATTGGACAAAAATGGGCGTGGTTTGGTGTGGGGGTGTGGCCACTGTTGGGGTGGTCATGGTGGGTGTGGTCACAGTTTGTGGGTGGGGCTAAAACATGAGGTTTAATGGGATTGGGTGGACAAAATGGGCGTGGTTTGATCTGGGGGTGTGGCCACAATTTATGGGCGGGGCCAAACCAGCATCTCAATTCAATCATGGCGCTAAAACACGCACTCTCTTTGGGGGGGTGTGTCCGCTTTTATGCTAATTACTAAAAAAGGGGTGGGTTTTCCTGCCTGGTGGGCGTGTCCCCCAAGTGGGCGTGTCCCCCCTTGGCCCCTCCCCCAGCTGCCCAGGCGCAGGCCCGGCTGGCGGCGCCCGAGAAGATGAAAACCAGCATCAAACTGGTGGACGAGCAGATGAACTGGTGCGACAGCGCCCTCGAGGTGGGCGGGGCTTGGCGCCGGGGGGCGGGGCCAAGAGGTTTCCCTATATGTCCCAGTTGAT
>NW_005056295.1:1694-3781 GCF_000277835.1 Geospiza fortis
TACTGGTCCATACTGGTTTATACTGGTCCATACTGGTCCATACCGGTCCATACCGGTTCATACTGGTCCGTACTGGTCCATACTGGTTTAAACTGGTCCATACTGGTCCATACTGGTCCATACCGGTTCAAACTGGTCCGTACCGGTTCAAACTGGTCCGTACTGGTCCGTACTGGTTCAAACTGGTCCGTACCGGTTTCAGCTCGTTCGTGTTCCGGCCGCAGCCGCCCGAGCTGCGCGAGAGGGGCGGGGCCCAGACCGGGGGCATCGACCTGTTCATCACCCAGGAGCGCGTGCTGTTCCTGGACACACAGGTAATTAACCCCAATTAACCCCAATTAACCCTAATTAACCCTTAGCTGTCTGTAGTTGGTTGTTATCTGCCTTTAATTGCTGTTAATTTGCATTAATAGCATTGCAAATACTAACCACGAGCCCAAAAGTTCATTATTTGTGGTTAATTAAGGTTAATTGTTTAATTAATAGTGCTAATTAGGCTAAAAGTACCTTAAAAATATCTTAATTGCTCTTAATTAGCTTTAATTGGTCCATAAGTAGCATTGATTACATGGGGATACCCTAATTGTGCCTAATTAGCTTCATTTGGATCATAATTAACATTGATTTTATAGATTAAGTTAATTACTTCAATTAGCACAACTATGCCAATTATTGTAATTGCCTTAATTACTCTAATTACCCTAGTTACTGTAATTACCCCAATTATAATTACCCCAATTACCATAATTACCCTAATTACTATAATTACCCCAATTACGATTACCCTAATTACCCCAATTATTGTAATTACCTTAATTACTGTAATTATCCCAGTTACTGTAATTACTCTAATTATAATTACCTTAATTACCGTAATTGCCCCAATTACCGTAATTATCCCAATTACCGTAATTACCCCAATTACAATTACCCTAATTGCCCCAATTGTAGTAATTACCTTAATTACTACAATTACCTTAATTACCATAATTACCCTAATTACTGTAATTACTGTAATTACAATTACTCTAATTGCCCTAATTATTGTAATTACCTTAATTACCGTAATTACCCCAATTACTGTAATTACCCCAATTACAATTACCCTAATTGCCCCAATTATAGTAATGACCTTAATTACTATAATTATCTTAATTACCATAATTACCCTAATTACCATAATTTACTCAATTATCATAATTACCCCAATTACCATAATTATGCTAATTACCATAATTTACTCAATTATCATAATTACCCCAATTACCATAATTACCACACCCCAACCGCCCCCTCATTAAACCCATTTCCCCGCCCCCTCATTACCATATTTGGCATGTGGGCGTGGCCTCAGACTCCCAACCTTCTTGGCCACGCCCCTTAGCCCATCCTAAGCCCCGCCCACCTGGGTCACATGGGCGTGGCATTACCAACCTCGCACCTCTTGGCCACGCCCCCAGCCCATCCTAAGCCCCGCCCACTTAGATCGCGTGGGCGTGGCCTCACTGAGCCAAACCCTCTTGGCCACGCCCCCAGCCCATCCTAAGCCCCGCCCACCTGGATCACCTGATCAACAACGACCGGAAACTTCCGCCCGAGTTCGCTCTGCCCCACGCCTACGTGGAGACCCAGGTGAGGGAGGGGCTAATTATGCTAATGAGGGGTTGGTTGTGTTAATGAGGATGTGTTTATGCTAATTTATGCTAATTTCTGCCGATGCAGTCGCTGCAGATCGCCGCCTTCCTGTTCACCGTGTGCCACGTGGTGCTGCTGGTGCAGGATTGGTTCACCGACCTGGGGCTCTACAGGTGACGCAAAACGGGCGGAAATCACCCCAAAAATGGCACAAAAACGGCACAAAAATCACCCCAAAAATGGCATAAAAACGGCACAAAAATCACCCCAAAAACGGCACAAAAACGACACAAAAATGGCACAAAAATTGAACAAAAATCACCCCAAAAATGGAACAAAAATGGCACAAAAATCACCCAAAAATGGCACAAAAACGGCACAAAAATGGCACAAAAAAAGGCACAAAAATGGAACAAAAACGGCAGAAAAATGGAACAAAAATGGAACAAAAA